>NC_083460.1:41068810-41101310 GCF_030014155.1 Tachysurus vachellii
AGTCTAAAAGTGTATAAATAATGTAATAAAACAAACAATCAAACAACTTTGGCACGGTGGCTTAGTGGTTAGCACGTTCGCCTCACACCTCCAGGGTTGGGGGTTCGATTCCCACCTCCGCCTTGTGTGTGTGGAGTTTGCATGTTCTCCCCGTGCCTCGGGGGTTTCCTCCGGGTACTCCGGTTTCCTCCCCCGGTCCAAAGACATGCATGGTAGGTTGATTGGCATCTCTGGAAAATTGTCCGTAGTGTGTGATTGTGTGAGTGAATGAGAGTGTGTGTGTGTGCCCTGTGATGGGTTGGCACTCCGTCCAGGGTGTATCCTGCCTTGATGCCCGATGACGTCTGAGATAGGCACAGGCTCCCTGTGACCCGAGGTAGTTCAGATAAGCGGTAGAAGATGAATGAATGAATGAATGAATAAAAAGAATTATTATTATTATTATTATTATTATTATTATTATTATTATTATTATTATTATTATTATTATTATTTTTGGTTTATAATTACAGTAGTTCATAACCATGCTTTAAACAAAGTAATATCTGCTCTATGTTACAATTTTAAGATTATAAAATAATTAATTTTGCCGAAATGTGGCTTCTTAAGAACGCATGACGACATGATTCATGCTTTATGAAAGTGCTATGAATAAAAATTGGGGAATAAAAATCACACCTTTAAGTGAAAAAGGGGCTTAAAAAAACGTACATCAGGTTCACTTAACAGGTGAATTCTCAGTACTTCATTAAAGTAAAAGATCCAATCCAATTAAATCACAGATCCGGATCTCAAACAGATCTCAACACATAAAGTATCAATAACTTTTATATAATATGACTCTTTCGATTCTGGAAGCATTTACGGTGAGAACGTCTGCATGAGTCTCACAGAGCTTGTAGATTTAGATTCACGATAAAATCCGTGTTGATGAGAGACTAGAGTTGAAAAGTCACGACAAGTCCAGGCTTGTGATGAAGCTGTGAGAACTTTGTAGAAGGTGTGAAAAGCATGAACACTTATATCCTGTCCATGCATGTGTGTGTGTGTGTGTGTGTGTGTGGTTCAGCATCGCATTAACCTCTGCCACATCTTTCACTACTGCTCTCTACAGTCCATTTGGTTCTCACATACCTGCACACGTTTTCCTCTGAGCGTCGCACCATGAAGCTCTGAAAGCTGAGCACTGGACCTGAACCTGGAATGTACACTGAAGAAAAAAAACACCAGATCGTCATTGTTCTTAATATAAAATACCCAAAATACTCTACGCTCATACCGTCTCAAATGAGTCAGGACTTTACACTGAATGTCAGTGCTGAAGATAAATCTGAGCTGCTGTTTGTTCATCTGTTTATCTTCAGCACTAAGATTCAGTGTAAGATTCTCAACAGAGAGAAAAACACACGTCTAAAACACACCGAAAGAACAACAGAGTCCTGACTCGCTTTAGATCAGACTCACAGACACGACATCAGACGTTTTTTTATACTTTTCTTTTCTTTTCTGCTTCCTTATAATGAATAACAAACAGTAAATATCAGATATATCTTTATGCAGCAGCAGCAGCAGCAGCAGCAGCAGCTTTGGACGGAAAACAGAAAGTATGTCACGCTACAGCACGTCTGAGGCCTCTTTTATTTTTCCTTTAACAGTCTGTCGATTTCCTCTCAGTGCTCAGTGTGAGAGCTTTAACAAGGCAAAGGCATGCAGTGAAAGAGGGGGAAAACTCCTGAAGAGGTTAAGTGGAGTAAGTGTGTGTGTGTGTGTGTGTGTGTGTGTGTGTGTGGAGGAGGAGGTTTGGAAAGTGAAGGAGGTTCGAGGGGTGGGGTTGAGGAGGTGCTGGAGTCACTGGCTTTAAGCCAAACTCTTGTCCTGCTGCTACGTGCACATGGAGATGAGAATTCCAGACATGCCACTGACACTCGGCCTGAACTGTACAGCAGCCGTGAAGCTCCAGAACTGTCTCTGAGCTTAACCAAAACACACACACATACACACACACATCCTTCACAGCTCACACACAAGGGCAAAAAGCATCAAATGTAAACCAAAATGAATTTCATACGTATATGACGAGAACACAAAGAGATTTTTATTACAAAGTTTTCGCTGGTGTGAAAAGAGGAATTCACTTTTAGCATGAATGTCATGGATGGCTTGCGTAATTCCCTGTTGGAACACAAGGGGGCGTTTTGGCGTTTATGTCCTGTGCCATGTGTTTTTGTTTATGTCCTGTGCTCTCACGTGTGTTTGCCCCGACTCTTCTTAAGCCTGTTCCCACCTCTTCACGTCCCTTATGTATAACTAATTACCTCCCCAGTTTATACCGGCTGTACCGCGCATACTGATCTCTGAGTCCTTGTTCTAGTGTTTTGTTTATGACCCGATGGGCTCAGATTTATGTTTTGTGTTTTATTTGCTGAGATTTTCCTGTCTAGTGTTTACCTGTGTCTGTAAATTAAACCCCTGTTTGTCTTCTATTCCTGTTTTTTTTATCTGGAATTTGTTCTCACTGAACCTCCTGTTCTCCTGTTCATAGGGGAACCCATGATGAACCCGTCATTCTTAACTTGGAGAACAATATTCAGTCCATATGAATTCTCATTACTTTCTTCTTAATATCCAAAAATCTGTCTGAAGTTTTAACATGAAGTTATCTTTGTACACTTTTAGAAAAATAAACAGTTCCTCAAATGACAAATCCTCCTTCTGGGTTTGTTGGATGATTATTCATTCATTCATTCATTCATCTTCTACCACTTATCCGAACTACCTCGGGTCACGGGGAGCCTGTGCCTCAGGCGTCATCGGGCATCAAGGCAGGATACACCCTGGACGGAGTGCCAACCCATCGCAGGGCACACACACACACACACTCTCATTCACTCACACAATCACACACTACGGACAATTTTCCAGAGATGCCAATCAACCTACCATGCATGTCTTTGGACCTGGGGGAGGAAACCGGAGTACCCGGAGGAAACCCCCGAGGCACGGGGAGAACATGCAAACTCCACACACACAAGGTGGAGGCGGGAATCGAACCCCCAACCCTGGAGGTGTGAGGCAAACGTGCTAACCACTAAGCCACCGTGCTGTTGGATGATTAATGCTTTGTAAAACATTAACATGTACATAAAAGGAGACGCAAAGTTACTTCTTAAGATCACACCCATAAGTGCATGTTGAACATCTCATTCCAGGTTCAGCTTCACTCTTCTCTTCTCTTCTCTTCTCTTCTCTTCTCTTCTCTTCTCTTCTCTTCTCTTCTCTTCTCTTCTGTTCTCTTCTCTTCTGTGAAGACCTATTACTTGATGTTAGAGTGTGGCTGTGGGGATTAGTGTTTATTCAGCTACACAATCATCATTGAGATCAGACTCTGATGTTGAGGAGACTCCAGATCATCCCAGTGGTGTATAGTGGGGTTGAGTCAGAGTCAGGGCTCAGTGCAGGACACTCGAGATCTTACAGTCCATCCTCAACCTCCACACCATGTCTTCATGGAGCTCTGAGCTTTGTGCCCAGGGGCATTGTCATGCTGGAACAGTTTCCGTGCCTCTTAGATCCGAGGAAAGGGAAACTGTGATGACATTCTGTACAGTGGTGTGCTTCAGACTTTCTGGAAACAGCTTGGAGAAGAAAGTCATATTGTATGGGTCAGGTTGAGGATCTGACTGATCCTAAAATGATTTCAGAGAGAAAAGAAAATCGCTGTTTAATACAGTTCTTCTAATCAGCTCAGCTGCTCTTCTCTTTCTCTTCTATTACTCTCCTTCCTTTTCTCCTTCATTAGCTGCGTCTGCAACTGCAAGTGAAATTAGATTTACTTAAAGAGGAGGCCACCGTGGACGAGTGAGAGTGTGTGTGTGTGTGTGTGTGTGTGTGTGTGTGTGAAGGACATCTCTGTGTCCTGCAGTCATTGTGTCTCTTCTCCTTCCTGTCATCTACAGTCTCTCCCAGAACTCGTTAAAGCTCGGCCTTCAGACATCACCGTCACTGTTGCTCTCCCTGTGTGGCGTAATAAAGCTGTAATAATTCCACTCGAGTGACACTCGAGTCTCCACAACACTGCTTTTTTATTTTTCTTACAGATACCGAACCCTCGAGAATCGGTCTGATACAATTTTATTTAAAAACGACAAAATATTTTTTTTAATTGAAGCACTTCACATATGAATAAAATGAACGAAAGACGAATCAAATTCTTTTCCAGATCTTCTCTGTATACAAGCGATAACGATATCGGATCAGATATCAGATCGGATCAGTTTCTTTTCTAAACAATATTTTATGTGTCAAAAGTTTATTGAATAAATAAATAACGTGGTCATTAAACTGAACCTGAAATAAAAACCTGCTGTTAAATGACTGAAGCCTGAGAACAAAGTCAAAGTCTCTTATATAATGTACAAAAATCATCTTTACAGATTTTTACAGACACGTCATAATAAATAAAATAAATAATAAATAATAAATTGCTTGTTTATGTGTAAAACATGGGAACGTTAATGAGCCATGTAAAAAATTTGACACAAATAATTCAGAAATCAGGTGTTTTAAAAAAAAAAGGTGTAAAAAACTGAATCATACAGACAAAAATATCCACAGAAATCATTAAATTATTTGTAAACAAAAAATTACGTGAAATCAACTGTATAAAATTGTTCATTGTTTTCATTATGTAGTGTTTAATCTGTATACATTTATTTTGTTTCTAAAAAAAATAAATAAAAAGAAAATCTCTGATCTCATTCATATGTGAAAACTAAAATGTATTTATTTTGTATAATAAAAAATTGTATTTAAATCTTTAAAAAATATTATTTTTTAATATTTGGAAATGTAAAAAAAATTCTCAAAACATCATGCAAGTGTATTAAAAAAAGTCTGTGTGTGTGTGTGTGTGTGTGTGTGTGTGTGTGTGCAAGGTCACCCTTGTCTAAAAACAGGATGTGGAAGAGTGTGCAGGACGGAAGTGAAGGAGCGAGCAGATGGAAATATTGCTTTTCTCTTGCAGAAGGACGAGAGGAAGAGCGGAGTCACTTAAGGACATCCAGAACTTTCCTGAAAGCATCTCAGTGCCATCATTTTACACATCAGAAGCCCAGAAAGATGATTAAACTCTATATAAAGTCTGGAGTTCTACTGAAATACTAACTTCCTCTTCTGACTCACTAATGATTTAAAACAAGAAGTTAATGTGTTAGACTACTGAGCAGATGGTCGTGAGCTCAAATCCCTGGTCCATCAAGCCGCCCTGAGCAAGGCCCGTAACCCTCGATTGCTCAGTTGTCGAAATTGAAATAAATTGTAAGTCACTCTGGATAAGAGAGTCTGCTAAATACAAGGAATGTCAAGGAATGAAGCATCATTGCACCTAGTGGTCAGAAGATGGAACTGCAATAATCACCAATAGAGACCGTATGGACAGGATTGTTCCTGCCCTACATTTGCTCTAAAAACAATTTCATTTGAAGAGAAGCTGATTGGACAGTTAATGACTCGGTTGCCAGATTGGGTTAGTTTAAAAAAATACTCAGGCACAACTGAGTGTAAATACAGAGAGTGTGTCTGTGGTGTAGAGAATCATTTCTGTTATCAGCTTTATTACAAAGATTAAAAAGAGGATTGTGGTGTGAATAATGTGGTATTATGGTGTGAATAATGTGGTATTATGGTGTGAATAATGTGGTATTATGGTGTGAATAATGTCTGTACTAAAGGAAATATCTCTATGCTCAAAGGTTTGACTAGTTTTAGGTTTTTTTGTATGTGAGAGGGTTTTTTTTTCAGATGGAAGATTTTCTGAACTCTGTAAACCCTGGTTAACAAAACCAACCTCGATCACAGCGAGCTGTTCGACTCCACATCAGATGATGGTGATGATGTGCTTTTACTCTCAGTTGCGTATCACTGATTCATTTATTTGACATTCATTTAAACACAAATTTAATGTACAATTTCTCATTTCATAGGAATGGCTTTTTAAAATAAATAAATAAATAAATAAAAGCTGCATTGCCTATTTGTCAAGACAAAAGTAATGGCACCTACAAAAAGAAGAAGCCTTAGTGCTCAGTGGCTGAGCTGCAATATTGTCATATTTTGCACAAGCCGTGTTTAGGAGGTGCTTTCTGGACCGCTTAGTTGCCATTTTGTCATTTTCAGCTATCTGGGAGCTTTGCCTTTTATGGAGTTATGTGGGCGTGGCTAAATAGAAAGTTGTCAAATGAGTTTGGCAACTAATGACAGTTTGTAGCTCATAAACACACCATGTGATAATAACAACAACAACAACAACAACAACAACAACAACAACAACAACAACAATAATAATAATAATAATAATAATAAATTGGAAATGAACCTTCTTCTTCTTCTACTTTCCTCTTTTCCCGTTAGGGGTCGCCACAGCGAATCATCTGTTTAGACCTAACTCTATCCATCACATCCTCTACACCATTTACCTTCATGTCCTCATTTAACACATCCAAATATCTCCTCTTTGGCCTTCCTCTTGACCTCTTACCTGGCAGCTCCATCTCCAACATGTGATGTGCTCGTTCCTAATCCTGTCCATCCTCGTCACTCCTAAAGAGAACCTCAACATCCTCATCCTCAACATGTCTTTTCCTCACTGCTACAGGCTGTATGGGTTAGAGACACTCTTCTGTCACACACACAACACTCCTGACACTCTTCTATCACACACAACACACCTAACACTCTTCTGTCACACACACAACACTCCTGACACTCTTCTGTCACACACACAACACTCCTGACACTCGTCTGCCACACACAACACTCCTGACACTCGTCTGTCACACACAAAACACCTGCCACTTTTCTGTCACACACAACACACCTAACACTCTTCTGTCACACACAACACACCTGACACTCTTCTGTCACACACAACACTCCTGACACTCTTCTGTCACACACACAACACACCTGACACTCTTCTGTCACACACAACACACCTGACACTTTTCTGTGACACACAACACTCCTGTCACTCTTCTGTCACACACAACACACCTGACACTCTTCTGTCACACACAACACTCCTGTCACTCTTCTGTCACACACAACACACCTGACACTTTTCTGTGACACACAACACTCCTGTCACTCTTCTGTCACACACAACACACCTGACACTCTTCTGTCACACACAACACTCCTGTCACTCTTCTGTCACACACAACACACCTGACACTCTTCTGTCACACAAAACACACCTGACACTCTTCTGTCACACACACACACAACACACCTGACACTCTTCTGTCACACACAACACTCCTGTCACTCTTCTGTCACACACAACACACCTGACACTCTTCTGTCACACACAACACTCCTGTCACTCTTCTGTCACACACAACACACCTGACACTTCTCTGTGACACACAACACTCCTGTCACTCTTCTGTCACACACAACACACCTGACACTCTTCTGTCACACACAACACACCTGACACTTTTCTGTGACACACAACACTCCTGTCACTCTTCTGTCACACACAACACACCTGACACTCTTCTGTCACACACAACACTCCTGTCACTCTTCTGTCACACACAACACACCTGACACTTTTCTGTGACACACAACACTCCTGTCACTCTTCTGTCACACACAACACACCTGACACTCTTCTGTCACACACAACACTCCTGTCACTCTTCTGTCACACACAACATACCTGACACTCTTCTGTCACACAAAACACACCTGACACTCTTCTGTCACACACACACACACAACACACCTGACACTCTTCTGTCACACACAACACTCCTGTCACTCTTCTGTCACACACAACACACCTGACACTCTTCTGTCACACACAACACACCTGACACTCTTCTGTCACACACAACACTCCTGTCACTCTTCTGTCACACACAACACACCTGACACTTCTCTGTGACACACAACACTCCTGTCACTCTTCTGTCACACACAACACACCTGACACTCTTCTGTCACACACAACACTCCTGACACTCTTCTGTCACACACAACACACCTGACACTTTTCTGTCACACACAACACTCCTGTCACTCTTCTGTCACACACAACACACCTGACACTCTTCTGTCACACACAACACTCCTGTCACTCTTCTGTCACACACAACACACCTGACACTTTTCTGTGACACACAACACTCCTGACACTCTTCTGTCACACACAACAGACCTGACACTTCTCTGTGACACACAACACTCCTGTCACTCTTCTGTCACACACAACACACCTGACACTCTTCTGTCACACAAAACACACCTGACACTCTTCTGTCACACACACACACACAACACACCTGACACTTTTCTGTGACACACAACACTCCTGTCACTCTTCTGTCACACACAACAGACCTGACACTTCTCTGTGACACACAACACTCCTGTCACTCTTCTGTCACACACAACACACCTGACACTCTTCTGTCACACACAACACTCCTGTCACTCTTCTGTCACACACAAAACACCTGACACTTTTCTGTCACACACAACACTCCTGTCACTCTTCTGTCACACACAACACTCCTGACACTTTTCTGTCACACACAACCTCCTTGACTTCAGCGCCCTGTAACCTCGCTGTTCTACTTTCCTCCCTCTCGATCAAACACATGTATTCTGTCTCACTACGTCTGACTTTCATTGCTCTTCTTTCCTAAGCAGACCTCCACCTTCCCAGGTTTTCCTCCACCTGCTCTAATCTCACAACAGAAAACTGGAAATGAATATGTGCGAATAACAGTTCAGTGTTTGAACAGAAATAATCAATGTATTGGTTCATAAAGCTGTGTATACAATTTGTATTGGATTCTTTCTATAAATATTAGCTCATCACAATTTAATGGTTTTTTTTTTATTTGAATAATTGAATTGTAAATTCACAATAACGTTATGGGTCTAAAGTTTGCATACCCTACAGTATAAATAACTCGAATCAGTACAAAGCAAGTTTATAAATAAATAAATCATTTTCAGTGACACGTGTGCTTGCTTAAACGTCTCTAAAAATCCAGTGCTGCCATCTAGCGGTCGTCAGAGGAAACACAACAAACAACAAAACCGAGTGAGTTCACTTTATTGTAACAGATTTTATTTTTAACACATGGAAGTCTTTGTTTAACAGACACACTTGGTTTTAAAATGTACTCCAGGTTTATAAAAAAGACTTTTCTTTCCAAATGCCATAAAAAAAAAAATAAAATTTAGATTTATTTCTCAGGACAATTTGTTCTCCGTTACAAACAAAACCATGAGATGTTCTGACAGTTTCTGTGTATATACTTTCTTCAAATATACAAAAAAAAGTCTAGAAAAACTGGAAAATTCAAAACAATATAATAATAAGACAAAGGGTTCATCCAAGATTTATATATTTTTTTAAAGTATGCTTGTATTTTTACTTTTCCCTAAAAACAGAGTGCATACACCAAATGTCCGGATTATAATTAAAGAGATTAATGTTTTTTTTCATAAAACACCAAAAGGAGTCGCAAGTGCACAAAATGAAAGTAACCGGATTATTAAGATATAATAGGGATAAAATCAAAGAAATAAAAAAAGTGAAAAATCTGCAATCTGTACAGAAAAACAAAACAAAAACAACTGTAACTGAAGATTTTTAGAAGGTGAAATCCCATAATAAACCACAAAACGTGCTAAATTAAAGCAGCACTAAATTATATACAAATGAAAAACCACAAATAACCAAAAACATTGATGTACAAATGAAAAAAAAGAACAGAAAAGAAAAGAAAAGAAAAGAAAAGAAAAGAAAAGAAAAGAAGTGTCATACAATAAAGGTGTGAAGAGGTGAGAGAGCGCTGAGAGTCACGATGTTACCAAAATGGTGCACGCTTTATCTTACGGGAGACAAACGTGGTGTAATAACAAAAGCAGAATGTGTTACACACTCAGCCGGATGTGTTTTCACAAGTTTACACAAGTTCTAAAGCTTTCTTTGTTTTTTTGGGTGTAAGATTTTTCAAAAAGTAAATAAAAACATGTAAACTATGGAGAAAAGAACAATATTTGTGTGTGTGGGGTGTGTGTGTGTGTGTGTGTGTGTGTGTGTGCTTCTTCTTTAATACTTCGGCACTTTGGTGTAATCTTCATGGTGTATGCTCTTACACAGGCCCATGGACAGGATCATGGCGAGCAGCTGCAGGAGAAATGATTGTTATTCACAGAGATGAGAAAAAACAAGGTCAGAAATGTGGCACACACACACACACACACACACACACACACACACACACACACACACTCGCACACACACACACACACACACACACTCGCACACACACACACACACACTCGCACACACACTCGCACATACACACTCGCACACACACTCGCACACACACTCGCACACACACACTCGCACACACACACTCGCACACACACGCACGCACACACACGCACGCACACACACGCACGCACACACACACACACTCGCGCACACACACACTCGCACACACACACACATGCACACACACACACACTCACACACACACACACACTCGCGCACACACACACACACACACACACACACTCGCACACACACGCACTCACATTGATTTAGTGAACCGTTAGTGCATGTGTACATATTATTAGTTTAAAAATGTTAGTAATGTGTGTGTGTGTGTGTGTGTGTGTGTGTGTGTGTGTGTGTGTACAGGACATATGGAATACCTCAATAACAGCCACTCCGAGGCAGATTCCTAGAATGACTCCATAGTTGGTGAAGAGCCAGCTCTCCACATTGTACATGCAGCCCTGTGTGGAGCACAGAGGACACTCGTGATGTAACACAACAACACACACAGTAAACGTGAAAACATCTCTCAGTGATCCTCAACTATAGAATTCTGTCACTTCTAATCATTTACATTTTTATTAAAGTGTTACGGTTTCTATAGCAACAGCTCATTCGCTGCGATGTAACTGTCGATACGCAAAGTCGCAAATTCTTCTGTACGGAGACGTTTAAGAAAGGAGTCTCCAGGGTCAGAGGTCACTTTAAGGGAGTCTCCAGGGTCAGAGGTCACTTTAAGGGATAAGCTACAACTCAGAAAAACAAAATTCACTCTGTGAATGTGTGTGTGTGTGTGTGTGTGTGTGTGAGGAAGATACCTTATCGTAAGTTATCGTAAGCCATTCATCAGGTTTAGTCACACAGAAGCCTCGGTCTCTGTCGGTGGTTTCTCCTGCAATGGAGGCGTTGCGACAGGAGCAGGGGTACAACTTCTGAGAGCTGTTGGCAATCACAGGATTTTTGTCCCAGTCTGAGGAGCCTGTCCAGCCACAGCAGTTCATCTGACACACACACACACACACACACACAGACACGCACACACACACACACACACACACACACACACACACACACACAGGCATACACACAGACACACACAGACATACACACAGACACACACAGACATACACACAGACATACACACAGACATACACACAGACATACACACAGACACACACAGACACACACACACAGACACACACAGACATACACACAGACACACACAGACATACACACAGACATACACACAGACACACACAGACATACACACAGACACACACAGACATACACACAGACACACAGACACACACAGACATACACACAGACACACACAGACACACACAGACACAAAATAAAGCCAAATATCCAACAAAAGTCAACTTCTATGATCAGTCACTGTATGTTCACTAATTAGGATCTTAGTGTTACACTAAGATTTTTTAAAAAATGTCCTTTAACACTCAACATCTCCAAAAATAAAAATAAAAAAAATCTTAAACCCAGCACGTCAAGATCAACATAAATATCCTGGAAAATTCTTCCTGCTTATTTCAAGGCTATCAAAATATTGTGACTTAAAATTATGAAATGGTTATAAAGAAATTAGATAATATCTCATTTTTGTCTGACAAAGCATCATGCTTTTACTTACCAAGTATCTCAGAATTTTGAGATGATTTAATAAATTATATCATAATGACTTAGTATCTCATTTTTTAACTTAATTAAAATAGTCTGAATATCTCCCATTTTCTCAAGTATCTCACAATTTAGACGCAGTATCTCACTTTTACCTTCCTTAATTTTTCTTAACTATCTTGTAACGGTCTTGCTAACTTGCTATCTTGTAAGATTATCTTGCTTTTAACTTACTCTCACTCACTCATCTTCTACCGCTTATCCGAACTAACTCAGGTCACGGGGAGCCTGTCCCTATCTCATTGGGCATCAAGGCAGGATACACCCTGGACAGAGTGCCAACCCATCGCAGGGCACACACACACTCTCATTCACTCACACACTCACACACTACGGACAATTTTCCAGAGATGCCAATCAACCTACCATGCATGTCTTTGGACCGGGAGAGGAAACCCCCGAGGCACGGGGAGAACATGCAAACTCCACACACACAAGGTGGAGGCGGGAATCGATCCCCCAACCCTGGAGGTGTGAGGCGAACGCGCTAACCACTAAGCCACCGTGCCCCCCTTTTAACTTACTTAACTATCTTATTATTCTGACATAGTATCTCATTTTAAATGAGATCTAAAATTAAATACTAACTCATTTCTCAAACAAAACAATCACTTAGTGATTATTATTCAGTGCAGAGGTCAGAGAACGTGGTGCTTTTCAGTGTGGTACGTTTTCATTACGTCTCTAAGGAAAAGTAATACAGCTTGTGTGTTGTATTCCATGGTTTTCTCATGTAACTGCTACAGAAATATGAATAAATATGTATAAAATCTACACAGAAATGTCTGAACCTAAACACTTAAGTGGTGTCTGAATGAGCACTTTCTCTTTAATTGTCATGACTCTGTGCGACTTCCTGTTTCGGTTCCACCTTTTACATAATCTTATTTCCTCCTTAATTATTTATCACTTATGTATTTATTTTCATGTATGGGATGTTGTAGCCTAGTGGTTAAGGTGTTGGACTATTGATCAGAATGTCAGGAGTTCGAATCCCAGATCCACCAACGGTCACTGCTGGGCCCCTGATCAAGGCCCTTAACCCTCAACTGCTCAGTTGTATAAACTGAAATAAAAATGCATGGGCCTTTTTACACCTGATCACTTCATGTGTTTTCTGTGATCAGATAGCTATCCGATGGTAAAAAGACCAGGTCTAAATGCCCTCCTAAACGTTTTGGAGACGGATATAAATCTGATGGTACAAACCCCTTCAGGAGGTGGTCTGGGACGCGTTTCAGATGAAACTGGACATGTGTAAATGAATGTGGTTGTTCAAGCCACATACATCAGCGCTAAACTCCTCCCAAACGGAAGTACGTCACTCAGGTGATCTTTCACACAGGCGTCTCGTCGGGTCTTAAAATGCGCTGCTGCTGCCAGCGAAAATGCAGCAAACAGTAAACGGTGTATTTTGTAACATAACCGTCGTAACCAGTTTTATCGTCTTCTTCAGTTCTTTGAAGTTCTTCAACACAACGCTGAAGAAATAGATTTTTAACGGTGGTCCGAAGTCGTCTACGGTTGTGTGACCTCATAAGTCACACTGACCTCAGCGCTGACTAAATCACCAAGAAGAAGAATTTCAGACCATTTTAATGATTATCGATCCTGAGCCGTTATCCTGAACCGCTTTGATCACGATATCCTGGATCTTTGAAGTCGTTCAGAGAGTCGTGATACACAGGTTTGCTAACACGCCGCTAACCGACAGTCAAATATAAATGTAAAGAAAAGCTGAAAAATTTAAAAATTCTTTTCAGATTTTAATATAATACTAAAAAAAAGTTAAAAAACGTCTAAAGATCTTCAACACAACGTTGAAGAAAGAGATTTCTAACGATGGTCCGAAGTCGTCTACAGTCGTGTGACCTCGTAAGTCACACTGGTTGCAGTTGCTTCTCTTTCTTAAGCGTTACGTCGGTGTGTAATTGTTTAAAAGCAGTCCTGCGCTCACGTGTGAGAGAAACGACAGAGGATTCGGTTTTCAGTGTGGAACGTTTAATATTCTTTACTCACGGTCCTCTGAATGTAGTCCCAGGTGTGTTCTGCCGTCTTGTTCTGTCCCTGGTATTTCGCCACGATTTTGGTCACGATCTCCGACGTCTTCGTTCTCAGCTGTAAGGACAGAAAAAAAAAAAACGTCACAAACCCGTAGAGCTTCATTCTGTTCAGAAACTCAACACTAACGAGCGTGTAAAAAGAATCAAGTTCCAGAATTTACTGTCCTTGACGTAAGGAAACTAATTTTAAATATGTAATAAAACCCAGGACTAACAACAGGACACCAGCGAAAGATAAAACAAATACAGAACGAAGAGTCTATAAAACTGAAGGAAATAAACTGTGAGCTAACAGAGACCTGAAGTCCAGAAATATTGGCATCCGTCATAAAAAAGAAAAACATTTAACATTTTTTAAATGTATTTAATTTTCTTTTTCTTTTTTTTTATTTCACCCATACTGTATATCTATTTTTAATATATAAATAAATATTTTTTATGCAGTTTCTAAAATTAATTTTTCTAAAAAAAAAAAATAAAAATCCTTTTTTATTCCAGTATCTTTCCATTTAATGGGTGCAATAAAAATCGTATTTGACTACAGATGAAACTATTTATTTAAAAAATAAATAAATGAAAAGTCTGACCCAACATGAACTCGTTCTGAACCGCATAAACCTCTGTGCGATGTGAACATGAGAGAAAATAAGCATACTGGAAAGATATTTACACTGGAAAATCTCCTGCTCTGCAGTTATTCCTCTCCAACTGGCAGGAGATTCTACATTTTAATCCAAATCTGTCTTTAATAGTCAAATAAATCTGGAATTCTTTCAGTCTCCAAGATATAACTTGAGATTAGTTTCTTTACTGGTCACATGTTTCTCTTCAGATAGACATGAAGTTGGCGGAGTCCTGTCATCACTGTGTGTGTGTGTGTGTGTGTGTGTGTGTGTGTGTGTGTGAGATGTTCCTGAAACCTCAGCGCTGACTAAATCACCAAGAAGAAGAATTTCAGACCAGAGTGGACCTGCTAATAAGCTGAAATCTGACTGAGTACAATTCCCAGGTATTTACTGGGAAGCTGATGTATGAACAGAAACACATTTATAACCCAGGAAACAGGAAGACATTTTAATGATTATCGATCCTGAGCCGTTATCCTGAACCGCTTTGATCACGATATCCTGGATCTTTGAAGTCGTTCAGAGAGTCGTGATACACAGGTTTGCTAACACGCCGCTAACCGACAGTCAAATATAAATGTAAAGAAAAGCTGAAAAATTAAAAAAAAAAAAAAAAAAAAATTATTTTCAAATTTTAATATAATACTAAAAAAAAGTTAAACTTATCAAAAAGGCCTTAAATCTTGCGAATCGTGATATAATTTATCACGGAGGAAAAAAGAATCTTAAACAAATGGAAAAGATTGGATAAAAATGTAAGTGGAAATGTCCCATATAAAAAGAATCTTGCAAGTATAATTTATTTTATTATTATTATTATTATTATTTATTATATTTGCAATGTAAGTGACTGTTGGGTAAAAGTGCAGTTTTGTGTAAAAAAAAAAAAAAAAAGGTGTCAGTTATGGTTATTTGTAATTACCCCGTGTATGTGTGTGTGTGTGTGTGTGTGTATGTGTGTGTGTGTGTGTATAATGAAGTTGTGAAAAATGTCCTCATGTTACTCGGCTTAAGCTCATGGGACATTTACGGGGTTGTTAATATCTAGCAGACACTAAAATAGAAAAAGAGAAAACAAAAGTGATGACTTAAAAAAAGTAAAAAATAAAAAAAAAATATCCCCAAGTTTTCTTGAGTTAAAAGTGGAAGAGGAGAAAGTAAGTGTGGAAATTTACAGAATTTCGATTGAAAACCACAACACTCTAGTGTAACTACCTCATGTGAGCAATAGGGGGCAGTGTGTTTAAGTTCAGTACTTTACTTTTTCTCCCTCCGTTGTTCTGGTAACCTGTATAAACCTGAGCAATACACAACATACTGGAAAATCCAGTCCTGAGACACTGATGTCTCCAGATGAGGCACGTGTGAAGCACATGTCCACGAGGAGAGTTCGTTCGGGGTATAAAGAAGAAAATAAATAAACGAGGCAGAAGATGGATGCCGGGGTGATGACATCACTCACCTCTTCTTGCTGAAAATAGATGAGGACGGCAGCAACCACCTGAGCGATGAGGATGAGGAACAGGAGAGTGAAGTACTGTGGAACAGAAGAGATCGGGGGAATAACGACACGTGTCTGCACACAAAGTCTTTGAAAATAAAGGCTGTACTTTCTCTTTATAGCTGCGTCACACGTTTTATAAACAACCGAAACAATTTCTGGATATAAACCGGTCTGGACACTAGCAGCGTTTTGATTTGTTTGATTTTTGGGTTGGTTGCTTTCACAGCACACCTAAATAAACAAAATTACATGCACAAAAATTCCATGGTGCGTTCGCACTACGAGAAACAATGATGGAAGCAGTGCAACACATTTCACCTGTTAAAGTATGTGGATAAATTGCAAGAGAAATCGATTCACTTCCTGCAGTGAGTCGATTCAGAATCGTTCCGAATCGTTCTGAGTGTGTACTCACCTGTCTAAAGAACCACATAGAGTCGGAGAACACAGCAGGGTTCCGTTCAAACACGTGAAACACAGTGTGTGTGAAAACACCTCTTAGTATTTAGCTTGAAACTGAATGTTTTAACAATTTCTACACCTTTTATTTTACATTATGAAACAATTGTTTATTTGGGTATATGGGTAAAAAGGTGTGTGTGTGTGTGTGTGTGTGTGTGTGTGTGTGTGTTACCAGTCCAAGCAGACAGCGGATCTCATAGATTGCTCCCAGACAACCCAGGAATCCCATCAGCATGGTGAAGGCACCGACTCCAATCACGATGCAGGTGCCCACCTTCAGTTCTGTTGACGAGTCCTCTGGAAAAATACAAAACAGTACGTTGATGTAAATCAGCAGATAACGGGATGTTCAACTTCATTTGCATATTCAAATAATATTCAAAAACATGCAAAAAGCACATTGAAATGTAAAAGGTACCATGTTTTTCTTTCTAAACAAGTAGGCTATAAAAACAGTCATCGCAAATCTCCTTGTAGTTTGCGACGTCAACGAAATGGCCGGACAGCAGGGGGCGGTATCGGTCACCAAAAAGTACGGAATTATTTCTAGCTAGCTACAGTAGCTAGCACGGTAACTGCTAAATCACATGCTAATCAAAGGTGCTGATTTTATAGAAAGGACATAAGAAAATAAATATGACGTAAGCAACTCTATAAGTAACTATAAGCAATTCGCGGTCGACTCGTATCATAGGCTTTAAATCGTACAAATCTGAAGGTCCGTCTGGAATAAAGTGTGTGTCAATTTTAAACCTGATAAATATGCAAACACGTTTTAAATATTAATAATAATAATAATAATAATAATAATAATAATAAGTATATGACATATATGACAGATTATCAGATTAAGTGTGTGTCAGACTGAAAGCATGTCCAGGTCACAACTCTGTATTCCTGCAGCCGATAGCACGAGAGTCACTTTTTTAGCTGCAGTTCTCGGATATTTCTCTGTTTGACCAGCAAAAAGTGAGGCCCAAGACGAACGGGAGCAACTGTGGAAAAGACACATATTTCCTTGTGACATTTCCGAAGCAGCACATGATCTTATTACAGCCGCATTTTTATCGCAGCCTCTTCATGTTCGGTTAAAAACATTTTATCCTGCTGTCCACTTCTGCCACATCTGGTTCAGTTCACGCTCGGGATTCGGATCAGGAGGTCACGACCTTCTTGTTAATTCTCCTCACGTGAATTAATCCGAGAGATACCGATGGCCGAGAGATTAATCCGAGTTTGGATTAAAAGAACACTTAGTGAGTTGTGAGGATTTAATCTGCGCTCCGTGTGAAGCTCGTCGTGCTCAGACAGGCTTACTGTTTGTTATTAACGGCTAGGATTAAACGAACCGTTCGTCTTTAATGCGATTTCTACATTTAATTCGGTTCTTTGCTGTAAAAGACTTTGCAGATTGTATGATATGGCACAGTAACTTGTGAGATATTTCTATGGACAATTTTAAATTGTTAGTAGAGATGAAACCGATCAGATCCGGTATCAGACATGGGAAAAAATTTAATTTTGAATATTGAATATTGAAAATGGGGGGCACGGTGGCTTAGTGGTTAACACGTTCGCCTCACACCTCCAGGGTTGGGGGTTCGATTCCCACCTCCACCTTGTGTGTGTGGAGTTTGCATGTTCTCCCCGTGCCTCGGGGGTTTCCTCTGGGTACTCCGGTTTCCTCCCCTGGTCCAAAGACATGCATGGTAGGTTGATTGGCATCTCTGGAAAATTGTCCATAGTGTGTGATTGCGTGAGTGAATGAGAGTGTGTGTGTGTCCTGTGATGGGTTGGCACTCCGTCCAGGGTGTATCCTGCCTTGATGCCCGATGACGCCTGAGAGGCACAGGCTCCCCGTGACCCGAGGTAGTTCAGATAAGCGGTAGAAAATGAGTGAGTGAGTGAGAGTGGAAAACTCAAATATTGAACGTGGAAATGTTTATATACAAAGAGACTTTCATTGTTATTTTATTTGCTCTTTATATTTTCTTAGAATTGGATAATAAGTGATGTGTGAGAAAGAGTTTAACTGTAAAAGTGATTCGGTTACCAACAAAGTCCCTTTTTAAAGAAAAACAAAAACGCTACAGGATGGTTTCAGTATGAATGATGAAAAATAACAGAGAGGTGGTGAGGAAAAGAGACGAGAACTTGTGAGGTAAACAGAGGAACCTCTGTGTGACTCAAACACCATGATGACATAGTGGTGGATCCACAGCAATGCAGGAACTGTGGGGATGCCCTGAAATGTCTTGTGATGTCACACTTTCACGATTGAGTCACTGACATTCACAGTTGAGTTGTGACTGTACACCTGGTCCATGGTGAGAACATCACCAATCTCACCATCATCCTCACCACCACTCTCACCACCACATGCTACCTCTTAGAACAACAGCTCATTGTACAGGACACTACAGTGTGACATAATGACCTGTACCAGTCCTGTGTGTGTGTGTGTTTGTGTGTGTGTGTGTGTGTTCTCAGTGAGATCACCACACTGAGGAGACATTAATCATGATACTCAGCTTATACATTTCGTATTGGTGATATATGATGCATGCAGTGGTACAATCTTATGATGCGTCATGTTAAATTATAAAGAATAATAAAGTTACGCATGTATTCATAACAAATTATAGCATATAGCACATAGTGACATCATTAATCTTGAGATCACTATTATACGGTCACATGGCCGAGCTCTCGGTCATGGTACGTCACGGACCGTAGCTCGTAGACGGTCTGATCCGAACAAGGTTTATCTTAGAAAATTCCATCAACAAGAGTAAATTAAATGTTAAAGCCTCATGAGATCTTCTTTAACAAAGAGGCTAAACTTCGCTGAATTAAAACGTAACGGCCTCGAAGCGTTAGAGAAAGGAACTTCCACGGAAAATGGACGCAGGGATCGTTCTTCCACGTAGGGCTGACAGAATCTGTACAGGCGATCTGCAGACGTGTCAGAGTTCCTGAGCCGTATGTAGTTTCACACGTGTTTGATGCATCGTGTATGTTCAGGCTCGGTCGGTCCGGTAGAGGAAACGTGACCGCGAGTCTCTGGGGATCAGCAGGACTGAGAAGGCTGTTAGCGGCTGGATCAGAGAAACAATAGTGTTCTGTAAACTGCTTTCTTTTTCTCACACGGAAAGCGGGGTGTGGGGGCGAGGAAGGGGGGGTGGACGCCGAACAGACGAGAGATCCCCGAGAGAACCAACAAACGTCCAGCGGCTATCGCTAACTGCTGGAATGTGTCTGTCTGGTGAAATATGGCTCGTGGAGACAGGAAACATGAGGAGCAGACACGTTCACCAGGAGGCTCGTTCCAGACCCAGACGTATACGGGTCACATAACCATCTACAAATCTGACGAATTAAATAACAAAAGTATGAAAAAATAACTTTAACACTCAAACGATTGGAAACAAAAATGAAAATGTGAAATGAAGGTTTAAAGAGTTACAGGTTGATGTGCAATGCAACTGAAAAACAGCTCAGATTTCACTCGTAGCTGCGTTTCACCTTGCGAACGTGAACCCCGAGGGCTGTTCTGGTGTAATTTACACGGCCAGTTGTTTGGAATGTTGAGCTTCAAAAATTCTCACGTTGGTTGATCACGTGGCTAAAAAAAGGAGCAGTTTCTTCTCCACACGGCTTCCTCAAAATCGTTAAACGTTAAAACATAAAAACACACACAACAGTTAACGGTTAAGGAGCATGACGATGCTCCTGTGCACAAAGCACAGAGCTCCACAAGGACATGGTGTGGAGGTGAAGGTTAAACTCGGAGCCATGACAGATGCCCCTTTTCCACCAAAAAGACCCGAGTGCTGGTTCAGAGCTAGCGCTGGTGCTGGTTCAAAGTTGGTTCCACTGGCGAACCTTCTAAGAACCGGTTTGTCTTTCCATCTGTTAGAGAGCATCACAGAGCCGAGTGTGACGTCACTGTATACGTGTCACGTTACACAGCAACGTTAGCGCAGCAGCGACAAACACAAACACATCAACAATAGCGGATGTTGCTTTACTGTTAATGCTCATGGCTTTGTGAACCTACATTAACACCCAAACGCGGCGAATCCGACGTGTACGTGCAGCTCCATGTAATCTGTATAAACGGAGGTTGTTATGGAGAAAGTACATAACGTTATTTTATCATTAACACAGAAAAAAGTTAGCCTTAGCATGTAGCTAACTACTATCATGTGTGTATTAAACATTAGTATACTTAAAGTACATTATCAAATGCGGTAACAGGAGCCCCGCCCACAGCCCCGCCCTCAGCTCCTGACAAAGCGGTTCTTAAGTCTAGACCAGCAACGTTTTGGTGCTACTTAAGAACCACTTTTCCTGGTTCAGAGCCGGTGCTTTGGCGGTCGAAAAAGAAAGAACTGGTTCTAAATTAGGCTCCGAACCAGCACTCAAACTGCCTCGGTGGAAAAGGGGCAAATGTCGTAGTAGCATACACCAAGGTTTAAAAAAAATAACTTTCCTATTAAAGCGTTTATTCAGGCCTGGCTCCTGGACTCTGTTTACAATAGGCATGCTTTAGTGTGTGAGATGTTCTACATTAACTTCAGTTTGAGTCCAGAGCCTAATTCAAAAGCGTAACTTCATCCCAACCGAGCCTTCAGCCATTTAGAATCCTCGACGTAGCTGATGTGTGAAAAGAGACAGCTCTGTTCTTCTCCGGCTCAGACAGAGTCGCTCATTAAATTCGTTCATGCCGATGACTAACGAGTATCCGAGAACTGACGTGATGCATGCTAATGAGCGAGCGGCTAAATTAGAGCAGTGTGGCGACACTGGAGCACCTGCAGGTCGCCTCAGATAGCGTTACGTCACTCTCGCGCTACCAGGCCGGTTATCCGCCGCTCGTGAACCCAGGCTCTATTCCACAACCTCCTTAGGACACACAGACCCACTGACCTCTGAAACAGCCTTCAGGATGGAAAACAGATCAGTGTGTGTGTGTGTGTGTGTGTGTGTGTGTGTGTGTGTGTGTGTGTGTGTGTGTGTGTGAGCGGGTACACAAAGGCGCTGATCAGAAATTCTTACATCATGTGTCGTCACAAAGACGCCAAGCAACGAAAAAACCCAAATCACACACAGATGGTCGTGTAAAAAGTTCCTACGCTACCGAGTCACAACACGGTGAGTCAGAGGCAGGACCAGAGCTAACAGGAGCTGACTCTGATGAGAGAGGAAGGAAAAAAGAAACAGAAGGAGGCGCGAGTCCTCTCATCACTTCATAATGAGAATAAAATGACAGGGACAAGCTGAGCAAATTAAAAGGACTTTGTCTTTTATTTGTGTTCACAAAACATGAAACGTTATAAATCCCCTGATCCTGAGATCAGATCCTGAGATCAGATCCTGAGATCAGATCCGTTATCGTACGGACGATTACGCCACAATTTACACTGAGGATACTTACGCAAGACTGCAATAAAGCTCTGACTGTCCAGGAGGATCCAGAGTCCAAAACCCATAATCAGGGCTCCAAAGATCTGCAGAGAGAGAAAGAGAGAGAGAGATAGAGATAGAGAGAGAGAGAGAGAGAGAGAGAGAGAGAGAGAGAGAGAGAGAGAGAGAGAGAGAGAGAGAGAGAAAAGAAAAGGTAAGAAAGAAAAAAGAAAGAAAGAAAGAAAGAAAGAAAGAAAAAGAAAGAAAGTGTGTGAAAGAGAGAGAGACAGAGAGAGAAAGAGAGTGTGAGTGAATCACAAACTGGACTAAAAGGGGGAAAAGCAGGGCCTCACATTTTAAATTTACAAGCTGGTTGCTCCAAATCACTTGGACAGAACGGAAGAGTGGAAGAGTGGAAGAGTGTGTGTGTGTGTGTGTGTGTGTGTGTGTGTGAGCCAGAGTGTACTGGACACATTAAGAAGTTCTAACCATAGTTTTTTCAGGAGCTCTCTCTCTCTCTCTCTCTCTCTCTCCCCCTCTCGCTCTCTGTCTCTCTGTGTCTATATTTCTCTCTCTCTCTCTCTCCCTGTCTCTCTCTCTCCCTCTCTCTCTACCTCTCTGTCTCTCTCTGTCTGTCTCTGTCTGTCTCTCTCTCTCTCTGTCTCTCTCTCTCTCTGTCTCTCTCTGTCTATATTTCTCCCTCTCTCTCTCCCTGTCTCTCTCCCTCTCTGTCTCTCTCTCTGTCTCTCGCTCTCTGTCTTTCTCTGTCTGTCTGTCTCTCTCTCTGTCTCTCTCTCTGTCTCTCTCTGTCTCTCTCTCTCTCTCTCTGTCTCTCTCTCTGTCTCTCTCTCTCTCTCTCTCTGTCTCTCAGTAGTACAACACTAAAACATCTGGGATTGATTAAGCTGTGTCTCTGCGTGGCACCAGCAGGAGGAGGAGGAGGAGGAGGAGGAGGAGGCTGCAGCGGATGTGGCCTTGTTTCAGTACACTATAACCTGCACTGAATGCAACACATCAATCTTTATCTCAACACCAGAACCCCACACTGAGCACTTCCTGTTTCGAGTTGTGTCGTGTGGCACGATGTTATATTTGTTGTTGTTCCCGATGTTTTGAATAATGGCACCTTTTTCTTCACGAACACTAATCACTGACTTCTCTCTCTCTCTCTCTCTCTCTCTCTCTCTCTCTCTCTCTCTCTCTCGAAAAATATATGACAAAAAACATCTTGTCTTTGGAAAACTGCTTAAAGTTAGTTATCTGCTTTTCCTCTGAACGTTATAAAGTGCTGAGACTGAAGATTCCTAGAAAGTGCTGCAGTGTAAACGATGAGCATGTATGGAAACGGAACGGACTGGGTCGGGATACGGTACCGGACCCGAAGAGACTCGGCTCAGCTCTGATATATTTAGCATCAAAACCCTGATGATTAAAAAAAATTGGCGCTCCTGAAATAAACGGTGCTACCCCTCGTAGTAATGAAGGCTGTAATCCATCACTTTTCAGCCGGTTCGCTCTTTCATTCCCTGTACGACTTCAAGCCCAAACAGCTCAGGGCTTTTATGGTCCTCGTGTGCCACAGCTTTGATCCCGACACATGTGCGAGGGATAATGCTACAGCTCCTGCAGAATTTGTTTGGACCTGATGATGAGGCCTGTGATTTAAAGGGCGTACGCCTGGGTAAGAGGGTTCATTTACTCAGGGTGGGGGCAGACGCAGGGACCCGCAGAGAACCGGACACTTATCTCCTCTGTAATTACAGGAATGTCTCGAGAGATAGAGAGACGTTGATGGAGATAAATATATGTAGAGAGAGAAATGGATGGAGAGATGAAACTGATAAAGAGAAGTATGTTAAAACCATAAACCTTGTCCAGCAGATGGAGGGAGGGGGAAAAAAAACAGTTCCTCAAAATATAGCAGTTAAACAAATTAAAGAACTCACACAAAAAAAAAACCTGTTTCATCATTATATTATAGTTTGGATGAGAGAGGGAAAAAAATAAATAAAAAAATCTGAATAATCAACGTCTGATAAACAGTGTGATGCGGCGGCGCTTTAATGTTTTGGTCGGTCCGGCTCTCGTCGAGGAAAACGGGTAACAAAAACAAAATGTTTCGGTGTCTGATTTTAAATGCGTGAAATAAAAAAAAAAAAAAACATTGTGTGTGTGAAGATTTCGGGTTGGTTTTTAGACACCTGATTACACACTCAAGTGTCCTGCCTATTGTCATAATATTAACACTAGGAACTAACCAGAACACTGGAATTAAGATCAGCCTGACTGATAAATCCTGCTTCTTGTGAAAAATACAAATTTTATAAAATAACTCAAAGAGGAAAGGACTAAAATGTTAGCGAGGCTTCATCAGTGAGAGGAGGAAAGAAGCCAGATGAGTTTGTGAAGCTGACATAAACACATTAAAGGTGGGGTCTCAGAAGTTGACATTTGAAATCATCAAAACAAACACGCCCCTAACCCAAATGGGTCCCACCCCTGTATCGATAGCTCCGCCCACACATACATACGTAACCCAGGCAACTAATGGAAAGAAACGTGTCTTTATCATAGCTGAAGGGAAGAACAATACGATTGCAGATGATAACCAGTCAATAACTCCTGAGCTAAACACTGTTACTACACAAAACACGGTTGTAGCTGCGTCTCTACATTACTACGATAGAAAAGAGGTGTTATTTGTGTAGTAACAGTGTTTAGCTCAGGAGTTATTGACTCAGGAAACTCCAATCTGTGAATATGTGACCAACTTCCTGCTCCTTCAGTTCTCTCCAGCGCTGGAAAGCTGATCCTATATTAACACGTCCTACTTCTTACCTTATCGTAAGTCTTTCTTCTCTTTCTTTCTTTGTTTTTATCCTCCATGTCAATGTTAAAACCGCTTTCTGCTAATGTCACACATGCGCACTGAACACTCTCTCCGCCCATATTGACAAGACACGCCCCTTTCTGCTCATTGGCTACACGTTTGTTTTGTTTTTGTTTTGTTTGGCGGCCCAACGCAGTTTTCTGAAGCATTTCTCAAACAACGGAGACCCCACCTTTAACTCTGATTCACACATATTACATGACACTGCAAACGTTAAACATGTTTAACCACATTTCATGGTTCATGTGGTCTGAAAGACAAACATAAGCGTACTTACGAAGAACAGGAAGTTGAAGAGAAACAGAAAGTACTTGGTGGCCGAGATACAACCTTTGCCCATTGTGTCGACTCTACAATAGAGAGGGGGAAAAAAATAAATGTTAAAATTGATAACATCAATATTTACATTTACGGCATTTAGCAGACACCCTTATCCAGAGTGACTTACAACTGAGCAATTGAGGGTTAAGGGCCTTGCTCAGGGGCCCAGCAGTGGCAGCTTGGTGGACCTGGGGTTTGAACCCATGACCTTCCGATCAGTAGCCCAACACCTTAACCACTGAGCTACCAGATCCCATATAAGATAACATCAATATGAGTCATCAAGATAACATCAATATGAGTCAGATGAATATGATTCAGATGAATCAGAAGGTGAATCCCACATTCAGCAGCTCATAATGTCTGAGGAATCTGTGAAAGGAGGGTTGAGTGTTTTCTCCTGGTGTGTGTAATGACACTGCAGTCACACACACCGAGCTACACCGAGTGTTACAGGACACACTGATTGACTTCACAGCAAAACCGAAAGCAACAAGACTCCCCTGTGTTTGAGAGCGTGATGCTGCAGCGATGCGCACAGGCTGCAAAGCGCAAAACAAAAGCGCTCTGCGTCCGTGTGGCGCGTCCGAGCGTGACAGAGGTTTGAAGTCATCTGTTACATCAGTATAAGACACCAGGCGAAACTCTGTAAATCCCCGGATACTCGAGTTAAAACCACAAATCAGACTGATGCAATCAAACATTTCATCACTCTGGTCATGAGCCTTATATAGAGTTCACACATGGAACATAACGTTGACCTGTTACTCATCATATTTATGGGATTTTACTGAGAAGCACACAATGACAGTGTACAGTAAACGAGCTCCTACACACATGAGCTCATACCATGCAGCTATTTGCCCTTCTTACGGCGCTTCAATCTTCGTTTTTGGTGTTGTGGCTTTTTTTAGATGGCTTGATTCAAAAACCACCAAATTCCTGTTTTCAGGCTTGTTGCTAGTTTTGGAATCAAGCCATCTAAAAAAAACCAACACCAATTATATAATTCATTAATTTATTCATTAATTTACTCATTCATAACCTCGCTCATGTTTCCCAAGTAACTGACCAAGTCTCATGCCTGTCGAATTGGCAAGAAAAACGGGTGAAACACTGACATAACACAGACATAACACGGACATAACACGGACATAACACGGACATAACACGGACATAACACGGACATAACACGGACATAACACTGACATAACACGGACATAACACTGACATAACACTGACATAACACTGACATAACACTGACATAACACGGACATAACACGGACATAACACGGACATAACACGGACATAACACGGACATAACACGGACAATATACTGACATAACACTGACATAACACGGACATAACACGGACATAACACGGACATAACACGGACATAACACGGACAATATACTGACATAACACGGACATAACACTGACATAACACAGACAATATTCTGACAACACAGACATAACACTGACAATATTCTGACATAACACGGACATAACACGGACATAACACTGACAATATTCTGACATAACACGGACGTAACGCTGACATAACACTGACAATATTCTGACATAACACTGACATAACACTGACATAACACAGACATAACACGGACAATATTCTGACATAACTGACAACAATATTCTGAGATAACACTGACATAAGACTGAGATAACACTGACATAAGACTGCGATAACACTGACAACAACATACTGACATAACACTGTCATAACACTGACAATATTCTGACAATACTGACAACAATATTCTGAGATAGCACTGACATGAGACTGAGATAACACTGACATAAGACTGAGATAACACTGACATGAGACTGAGATAACACTGACATAAGATTGCGATAACACTGACAACAACATACTAACATAACACTGTCATAACACTGACAGTATACTGACACTATGCTGACACAAAAGTGACATAACACTGAAATAACACTGTAGGGACTGTGATATATATTTGTTATCATAATTCTTAAATAAAAACATCTGATCTAAGCCTTTCTTTTTGTCTATTTTAAAGTGTTTTTTTTTTTTTTTTAGTTTCCCACATTTTATTTCTCTTGTTGACTTTAAAAGACTACAAACCGGTTTGTGAAAATGCCGGAGGTGGCTAATCAGTGACTAAAGGAGATTTAATACCTTCACAAGTGCAGAGAAAAACAACAATGTGCCATTCAAGAGTGAAAGATGAACAATATCTTTACAGTAAAAAAGAAAAGAAAAACGGCAAATCAGACGGCGCAGAACCATAAACAAACCTCATCAGTGATTGGCCAGCAGAGAGCCGTTGACCAATGAGCTCGGTCCGATCTCACAGTAAAAACACTGCTTTTAAATCAAGTAGCTTCACTTGATGTTCACAAACATTACAACGAAGTACTTTTGCGTTTGAACAACGATGCATTTATCTAAACTACTTATTTTCGTATAAAGTTTTTTTTTGTGTGTGAACAATTTCAAATTACGCTTTTAAGTCAATGTCAATTCACACGTTTATTTTTAATCCCTGATCCGTTTTAAGGTTGGATGATGATGTAACAGTAACGCAGTATGTTATCACGGTTAACAGGAAAAAAAATCGTTAATAAATTGGCAATAAAAAATGGCAACATGATACACGGATCCTTCCTGTTTGCCCTATTTGTTTGATGGACAACTAAAAAAAAAATGGATGATGAGGGCTTGTTTGTGGATGAGCGGAGATGATGATCTGGGGATTTATAGAAGCAAAGACAGCCTGTTTATTTAGGTCATCTGGTGAAAGATATTCGTCTTCAAATCTCCCACAAGTGTGCAGAATTCTGCTGCTGTGACTTGGCAAAAAGTGTCGAAAATGTCGAGTTAACAAACTTCACGCTGCTTCGCTCCCTTACAGCCTTATAAAACTCCCTCGGCTCATTTCCGTGGCTGTGTCAGAATTTTCAAAGCGCTGCTATTTTTATTCGTACGCCGAGCGAGGGAAGAGGTCTGAAGTATCACGTTACCACCTGATATTCGTCTTTCGCTTATCTCCCGCACTCCTGCAGGAGAAGCAGCAGCAGTAGGACACTACTATACACGTACTCTTTTCCGTACTGGTCGCAACAAGAAATCTACACAAAAGACGACAGACAAAGCACACACGTGATATAAAGACTAAGCCCTAATGACTAAACCAAACGAATGTGAAATCCTGAACATGTCGACGCTGAGATGGTAAAATAATACAAAAGAGGCTAAACCAGACACGTGAATGACCCAACCTCTGAGAACCACATGCTGGAAATGTGTCATCCATTTACTGGGAAAAATAAAGGAAAGAAAGGAAAAATGAATGAAATTAATAACAGAGAAAGAAAGAGAAAGAGAGAGAGAGAGAGAGAGAGAGAGAGAGAGAGAGAGGGAGAGAGAAACAGAAAGAGAGAGAGATCGTGTTTCGATTCGTTGTCAAAGTTGTTCATGAGATAATGAAGAACTAATGAAGCCATTTGAAGGCTGTATGAGATGTTTCAGGTGTGTATGTTAGAACATCTGGACTTTAAAAAAACATCTGGAAAGAGTGTTAGAAGTTCCCTAAGGGGGGCAGACCCACATGCTGAAGTTCATCAGCATGCGACGTACACTGAGGCCCTGGTTAACACCCCAAGGCCTTTCCTCTATCCAACCCCCTTCCAAACACACACACACAGACACACACACACACACACACACACACACACACACACCCTGCTGAGAGACAGGGCCAGCTTTGATTTCCCACAATAACAAAGGCAGCTTTCAGTGACGCTTTTCACAGCTTACAAAAGGAGAAACTCTACACACTAAAGACACACACTGGCTTAAATGTACCATGCCACACAATGAGTTCTGCTTCTTCGTCTCTTTTTTCCCTCCCTTCCAAAATGAGCAGCGTAAAATCGGCCCAGGATCCGAAAAACAACCTCTCCAAACGAGGCTGCTTTATATCGGTGTCTAATCTTGACAGCGAGCAGCCTCGCACCGTCACAGATGGCCCGACCCGACATGACTCCCGGTGAAAGCCTGACGACCGTTTAAACGAAGCCCGTCCGCTCTTTCTGTCAGTCCCAGACGACTTAATTCAGTCTCATGAATGCCGGACGGGTTTCTAAGGCAACCATAGGAACGGGAGGGTAAAGAACCAGGCACACAAGTGGATCCTCTTGAGAAAGCAAACACTCTCACGCTCCGTGGCATGTAAACAGAGAGAGAAAAAGAAACAGCGCATGTGAGAGAGGAACCGGTGTAGAGGGTTAATTCTGTCACCTGAAGACGACGCCTCGTCGCCACTCTGATAAAGAGGGATCCAAAAATCGGTCCTCAAAAGGCCAAGAGGAAAAGCTTAACCTTGTGCGTGTTCACACTAGCGAGCGACAAGCCGCTCGTGGTGTCTGATGCTTTAGAAGCATCAGACACCACGAGCGGCTTGTCGCTTAATTCAGTCTCATGAATGCCGGACGGGTTTCTAAGATCTAGTCTACGATCTAGTTCTGAGATTAGCAAAGCAAGCTAGTTCTACCAGATACCTGCAAATACGTCCATCCAAAACATTCCTATACACGTTTAAAAAGAGGTTACATATGAAAGTATACAAAGAATCTACAGTTATACAGTTAATTTCCTTCCATTCTAAATAACGTGTGAAAATCACGTGCTTGGCTTTACACGTTACGTACAAAGCAAGCTAACTTTAATAGCTACGTGGACTCGACAAACTGCTTCCCCGCCCAATTTTATGGAAAAAAATGAAAGGACAAAGGAGTTAAAAACAGTTTTCTGAAAGGATAAAAAGTCATAGCAAAGAAAGCCGCAATACACTGCAAAAATCAGAGGCACGCAAACTAAACTTCCTGTTGGAATAAAGACAGATGCGGAATGCAGTCCGACCGGAACGCTCGCTCTCTCGAAAGCTTGTTGATAGCCGTGTCGACATAGCGAAAGATGACAACACGAGCTCTAAGCCTACATCGTTTTAGGGAACATTTACAGGAACGTACACAGTTTACCTCACGCAAGAGAAGAGAACAACATTAAAATTCAGCTAACTGTGTTCGACAAAACATGTGTTTCACATTAGAACCTCACGGCGAATCCGACGCCAGATTCTGCTGGAAAGTCGGAGCTGACCTACATTTCAGAACAGCGTTCCCTCCACCATCACCTCATAAGGAGGGCATTAACCCCCAGTGACAGATGTCCCATTAATTCACTGCGGGAAAAAAAAAAAAAAAAAAGAAGCTGACACACAGAGCCGGTATTTAGCTGCAGCGCTGATTAAATAAAAGCGTGACAAAATCACATATAACAAAATAGAGCTAGTTTTGTACTACGGTAGCTAGCATCATTTATATTTACGATCCCGTTTGGACCGCAAATAAACCTTAACATGGAGCCAAGGCACCGAGGAACAATGGAAGTAAAGAAATATTCTCACAGCACAAAAAATAAATAAACAAACAAATAAATAAAATTCTATAAATGCATTTCATTATTAAAAAAATAGTAGAATATATTATTACATTTATAGTTAAGAAAAGTGAATGATGTCAAAAGTTCTGACATCAGAAATCTTTTTTTGGGGACGGGACGAAATTTAAATATTTAAATACAAATTATTTTTGGTCAGGTTTTGCGATAGCGGTTTGCTAAACAAGGATTTAACAAACGCGCTAAAATCAAGATGAAGCAAAAATTTATTCAGTATCATATCAATGTCTTTAAATATTAAGAATTATTTTTTTCAACAAAGAACGATTTTATAACTCAAAACTAGAATAACGTAGAAATGTTAATGAAGCGAAGCATTTTATAAATTATTTTCATCGTGGAATAAAAACGCCTGGATTCTCTGAACGGTTTTCCGTAGAAGCTAACGACGCTAAAGGTAAAACCTCTGCAAAACCTAATATCACCTTTCATATCATGCATCGATGACTCAAAGTATTGCGATGTGAAGTGACATTTAAGATTGTGGTGAAAGAAATATTATATATGACCCCAGGAGGATCTGAAAGCTATAAACGGACAGTTAGTCCGAATGATACGGACTATAAACTCTCAACTAAAAACACTTGTTCATGCTAAATAAACATCTCACTTATTTTTAAAAGGTTTCTTTTTACTATCCTGCTGGCAATTTGTTAAACAAAAATCGATATATATTTAGAAAAATATTTAATCAGTATACATATCGTGATAATGATATTTTTGCCCAACCCTTATAAGAGGAAACGTGATTGATCTTTTTTATTATACCAGTTGTTAAAGTTTAATACCATTAAATAAAACTTCTAAACTTTACTATAGCTTTCAGTACTTTAGCTAGTAATGTTATGAAACTAATTATATATCGTGATCTATATCGTGTATCGAAATCGAGGTGTACCGTGATACTTTGTTTGCGATATCCTGGAGTCATGACAACTCCTATAGCACTGCTTATAGATGATTTATTTTATTGAGATTATGACATGACTAGCACATATACATTTAACATTAAAACAATTCAAAGCAGTTAAGCTCCAAAAATCGGGTATCGTTTGATGCACTAGTTTAAAAGCAACAGACAGACATACACACAGACATACACACACAGACACACATACATACAGACACACACACAGACATATACAGACACACACATATACAGACATACATACATACATATACAGACACACACACACATATACAGACATACACACACATACATACAGACCTAAATACACACAGACATATACAGACACACACACATATACACACATACACACACATACAGACATACACACACACACATACAGACAGACATACATTATACATACATACATACATACATACACGCACACATACATACACACACACATATACACACATACACACACATACAGACATACACACACACACACACATACATACACACACACATACATACAGACAGACATACATTATACATACACACACACACACACACACACACACACACACACACATACAAACACACAGACATGCACACACATACATACACACAGACACACACAGACATACACACATATACATACATACACACACACATACATACAGACAGACATACATTATACATACATACACACACACACACACACACACATACA
>NC_083460.1:41103810-41118810 GCF_030014155.1 Tachysurus vachellii
CCCCTGTGAGGTCATCATGCTGTGCTGAGTTCATCCTGACGGAGCTGCTATCAGGAACAAGGAGGAGGTCTGTAGTGATTGCTGGAAAGTTATCAGGAGCTGGAAACTACCGGAGCCTGCTGGTAAGATCTGGGAAGCGAACACATCAATCGCAGTGACTCTGTGCTTCCTCCGTGTCTATTAATACAGGGACAGATTTCAGGGAACCACGTTGTGAAGTCGTGCTCCTGTAAAAGCTTGTGTTAAACAAACAAACCAGAACGTAGTTTTTTGTTAGGGCTAGGGTTAGTTTAAAGGAAAAAAAAAACACAACTCATGTAAACTGAAGGCATTTGGGAAACTGTAGGTTTATTTCTGAAGCACTTCACATTCTTGCTACAAAAGTATATACACAATTCTAACATTTATGATCGTATGTACAGAGTTTTGTATTTTTTTTGGAAACGAAACACACAACGACGGCCGTGTCGTTTTTGTGAAAGCTGTGCGACTGTACAACATAAACGCAACACACAACAACCCAGAAGTCTGGTTCCAAACTAAAAAAAAAAAAATTTAAGTCGTGGTGAAATTTTTGGTTATTAAAGATCAGCAAACACTTCGATTCATCGAAGTGATCGAAACACTTCGAGACATCTTTATGATCGCAGGAAATGTTTCAGTCGAAGAAGGGAAATGCTAAAATTCTACCATCACGCTAATTTAACCGAGCTGTCGATTCACACACACATAAAGATCTGAAACACGATGAAACACCTCCGGGTTATCGGATTAAAGTCGACGTTATTTATACGCGGTTATAGTTGAGATTGAACCTCTTTCTTGTGACAGCTAAATAAGAAACAGTAGTGTGTTCAGTGAGCGTGGCTGTGGATCGTTAAAAAAAAAGGAGATAAAGACGTGTTCGCTAGAAATCAATCTATAAACCGAAACGAAAACGACAGCTTTTTTTATTCCTAAACGCCGTCCTGATATTCGTGAGTAACGATAACCGATCGATCTGGAAAAAGAGCAGAACATTTATTCACCATATAACAAATATAACCCTTTTAATTTTATATCTCTAGTCAAAAAACAAACAAACGCTCGGTTCTACACGAGCAGCAGGTTTCCGTAGAAATGATATTAACACTGATGCAACAAGAATGACAGCGGTAAGAATTAGAGAAAGTGTTGATGAGGATTTTATTCGACAGCATGAACGACACAAACGTTAAACGTTTTTCTTTCCGTTATTCGGCGAGTTAATAGAATAGGATAAGTTTGTTAGTGCTACATTTGTACTGCTACACTACACCTACGCAGGACAAGTGTTTTATATGTTTACATCAACCAAAAACAAACAAACAAACAAACAAACAGCTCTATACTGATCCGTGCTCTACGTTAATCACAAAATCCTCATTAATGAGTAGAGATAAAATAAAGAAGGTAGAAAGTGTTTTCACTGAACGATTCAGAACCTTCGCTCTGGGTCTGAACGCCGCTCCGAGCTCGTGCTTTAAAACTACACGTAACTGCGCCGAAGTGACGTCCTCTGAACGTTTTCGAGAACCGACCTCCATCTTTAAGTCTAGAACGATCGCCGTGATGATCGATGTGATCCGTTCCGCACCGGCGGATGAACGGAATTTATTTCACGTTAACGAATTCTAAATATTCTCTGTGTACCGTCAAAGGTAAGAGGATAGTGGAAGTGGGCGGGGCTTCTAGAGTCAGTTAATATCGGAGAGTCTGGAACACCTACGCAGCTGTCAGTCATTCCAGGAAAAAATAACTGAGGTGTGTTCTTCATTCGCAACCTGTAACGTGTATCTACTCTCGCCGGACTTTCCTTTCAATCAGATAGACGCCGACTGATCGCGTGAGTTCGTGTATGCTGAAGTGTATGCCCTTGTGTGCGAAGGCTAGCAGGTCTCAAGTCTACACACTGAATAACAAAAAGTACAGCTTGAGTTTAAACTACTATATACAAACCCCTTAGCGAAGCATACTATTCAAAAATAAATCTCTAAAATGTTTTTTTTTTTTTTTTTTTTTTATACTCAGTGCACAAACATTATCAAATGAGATCATGTTGAGGAAAACACCTCAAAAAGCCCTGAACCGGAAATTCCCAGGCAAACCTGAGGCTCCGTAATCTTAACGCCATCACAAGATGAAACTGAAAGCGTCCTGAGAGACGAACTGCTACACGCATCGGATTTCGTTTTGGTCCTGACAGAAAAGCTACAGTAAACCGAATGTCGTGTCTTAATCGTTTCACGAAGCGAAACCTCTCCAAGGCTGCTTTCACACTTGTACTCGCGCTGTAGATCAAATTGATCGTTCTCTGTAAATAGATGAAATAAGGATTTGGAGGAACTCCAGAAACGAGGAGGTTGTTTGTCTTGGCTGAAGCTGCTTCTCCTCATATCATCTCCTGACTGGTCAGAAGGTCATGACTTGGTCCTGACCTGATGTGGAAGCTCTACTGTGACCCAAAAAAAAACCCCCAGCGTCGTCAGCATCTTCCAAAAGCAGCTGAGAGAACATGAGCAACATGTGCTGAGGGCTAAAAATAAAAACAGCCAAAACGCCAAGTGTAAAAACAGCCTTAATCGACTGAGCACGCGGTACAGCGTTATGCAATTTATTAAAAAAAGAAAAGAAAAAAAGGAAGTGATAATGGATCGGTCTGAAATCATCTTGCACAATGTAAAGCTTTGATTTGTTTCAGTCTCGGAAGATTAAAAATAAAAAAATTCCCTAATACTTGGTTACATCTGTTTTATTTAAAGTCAGTCAGAAAGCTGACACTTATTTTTTTAGACAGTTCCTGTAAGTTTTGGCCCATTTTTGCTGCATTGGTGCAATTCAGCTAAGAGTGTGTGGTGTGTTTCACACATTTAGTCCTCTGCCAAATAACGACGTTAGTTTTCAATAAAACGGAAATGTTGCAGATTTTACGATACGATCGAAGTGTTTAATAACGAAACTCTGGAAAGTCTGAGAGACGAACAGGAGAGTCTGTGTTGTGTTGAACGCAACAGTAATCAAATTTGGATGCAACTCGTTTTTGTCACTACGTGAATTTTGCATCTACGTGAAATCAGGACTTTCGGATCGTCAGGAGTCTCGGATCATCGACTGACGCTGTTTAAGAGCGCAGGTGTGAGGTGTAGCGATGCATCACTGTGTTATCTCTTGGGTCTTATAGCACACGGACGCTCAGCTGCATGAAGCAGAACCAGAAGCTGAAGTAGGCCAGCAGTCTAGCGTCTAAGAGCTAATCCTAAAAACGGATCTTGCTCGGAGCCGAGGGACCGAAGGACCTCTTCAGAGCAAAGAAAAAAAAAAAAGAAGAAAAAAAAACCCACACACAATTTCTAAGAAGGTTAACTCACCTAGAACTATTTTTATTCATAATTCACTGTATGTAAAACGTCACACATCTGACGACTAAATAAGAAAAACCTCATGCTGACTTCATACCAGATGATGTCATCACTCAATACTAATATGTTCCTGTGTGTAATGTAGTTCAACGATATTTTATAGAAGCATCCAGATAGATATAAAGTTCTACCTTTGCTCACGGTGAACATTGTAATCCGAAGCTAAATTACGGATGGGTTTAGAAGTGTTAAGTTTAGACTCCAATCTGAGATTCACGTAGATGCAAAAAACATCAGGGTTAATGATCTGTGTAATTATAAAATAAACCAACATGACGTATGTGACCAGAGTCACTGATGTTGTAAACATGTCAAGACAGATCAATCCTGTAATGTGCACTCAGTATTCTCTCACACGCACGCACGCACGCACGCACGCACGCACGCACGCACGCACGCACGCACGCACGCACGCACGCACGCACGCACGCACGCGCACACGCGCGCACGGACGAGTCTCAGGTGCGTCTCAGATCTTCTTGGTCCGACGGCTGATCTGACCGTAGTAAGACAGGGTGATGATGAGGAAGACGGCATCGCTGAGGAGGAGCAGAGCAGCTCCGTTGGACAGCGTCCCCATTTCCAGGAGCGAGACCGACGTCACTGTGAAGACACGACTGGTTTTAGACACACGGCTCACGTGGCGAAAAGGAGAAGCCGAGTGAAAATGAAACACGTTCTGTAGCCAGACGGCGGAGAGCCTGAGTGCTGTGTGGATGTAGGTCGCCTTCCTGTGATCGTAATAATGTGCAGCGGGCGTAATGTTTTCCTCTGTATGTGTATAAATCTGTTTGTAAAACATTGTGTTACATAAATATTTGATGTTATTTTCTTTCTGTAGGTGTTCTATCTTTACTGTATGCATTAAAAAAAAAATACTAATACAATGTGCAGAAGCAATTAACACTGAAAGCAGCAGAGGGCGCTGTAATGCTGTCTGTTTACAGAAAATAAGGTGGAATTGTTTGTTTGTGTGTGTGTGTGTGTGTGTGTGTGTGAGAGAGAGAGAGAGAGAGAGAGAGAGAGACAGAGCGAGAGAGTGTGAGTGTGAGAGTGAGAGAGAGAATGAGAGAGAGAGAGTGTGAGAGAGAATGAGAGAGAGAGTGTGAGAGAGAGAGAGAGAGAGAGAGAGAGAGAGAGAGAATGAGAGAGAGATTGTGTGAGAGAGAGAGAGTGAGAGAGATTGTGTGAGAGAGAGAGAGTGAGAGAGAGAGAATGAGAGAGAGTGTGTGAGAGAGAGAGAGAGAATGAGAGAGAGAGTGTGAGAGAGAGAGAGAGAGAGAGAGAGAGAGAGAGAGAGAGTGTGAGAGAGAGAGTGTGAGAGAGAATGAGAGAGAGTGAGAGAGAAAATGAGAGTGTGAGAGAGAGAATGAGAGAGAGAGTGTGTGAGAGAGTGTGTGTGAGAGAGAGAGAGAGAGAGAGTGAAGATTCATTATGACTCTCAAAAACCTTTTCATAAATATTCATCAATATGTTAACGTGGTTAGGATTAAGTTCTGGATGCCGATTGGTCAGAAGAAAAGGTGTTAATTTATTTTCTACAACAGCAGCTCTGACTGTCTTGCAGCTGCACGTCCCGACTTCATATACATGAATAAACTCGTTCTGATACGTTATCGTTTCCATAGCAACGGCTGGTTCGCAGGGGCTCGTACCGTACGCCGGACGTTCTGCTAAAACAAACAGACGTTAAAAAGTATCGGTGTTATGGAAGGAGTCTCCAGCGCAGAGCGGAGGAGTTTATTCTCTGGGGTTTCTTTTAATAATAAGAGAGAGAATAAAGAGGAGACGTGCGTTTGCAGCTGCTAGGATGCTTCTGATGATGTTTTAATGACAGCGGATGTAAGAACGAACGGATAAAACGTGTGGATTTTTTTTACCGAGTAGTAAAAATCGGTGTCAAATCACCTCGAGACGCGCTGTTACGACAAAATGATCGACTCCAGCGTGGTATCGGTGACTCCGTCTTCAGTTTCCTGCTACGTCACACCGCACCACGCCGTTGCTGATTATTTTCTTATTACAGCACGACACAGTGTGTGTTACTCCTTATATAAGTGTGTAAAAGGAACGCTTCGAGTGAAGGACCTCCGTCTTACCGAGGAACTGAACACCCAGGTAACAGGCTTCAGTGAGCAGAGTCCACTGGATGATGACCTTCTCTGCCGTGTAGAGGCCGTTCCACAGGATTAACGAGATACCTGTAGAGAAAAAGTCAAAAGTAACGGCTGAGTTTCAAACACCGATCTCTGATTAGTACGTCGTCGAGTAGCTCATCACACACACACACACACACACACACATACAGGCTTCAGACTGGAAGCTGGAGCTTTGCAAAGTTTCTGACTGACCATTTTCTTCCCTGGTACAGAAGGAAGAACTATGCTTTCCGTAATAAAATCGTCCTCATGCATGACAACGCACCATCTCATGCTGCAAAGAATACCTCTGCATCAATGGCTGCTATGGGGATAAAAGGAGAGAAAGTCATGGTGTGGCCTCCATCCTCCCCTGACCTCAATCCTATTGAGAACCTTTGGGGCATCCTCAAGCTATGAGGGTGGGAGGCAGTTTACATCCAATCAGCAGCTCTGGGAGGCTATTCTGACATCTTGCAAACAAATTCAAGCAGAAACTGTCCAAAAACTCACAAGTTCAATGGATGCAAGACTAAGGGTGTGTTTTGGGTGCGTGTGTTATTAGACATTTTATGTGTGCATTTTTGTGTCTGTATGTATGTTCATTGCTCTGAAAAGGGCACAAGTGTGACCTATTGCCCCACAAAATGTGGCTGGGTCAAATTGACCCGGGAGGACTTGTGGAGGATAGTATTTATTTTACGAACACATAGTTCAACAAAATATGTGGAAGGAATATGTGGAAGGAAATATGTGGAAGGAAACCCAAGTTATGACACATTAAACTTTCCAGATGAGTCAAATAGACCCCAGGTCTGCACAAGGGTTATATAAATATCATATGTACTATGGCAATGACAAACCTTAGCACACAATCTTTTTATAAATAAAACCTTTCTGAAGGTTTCCATGTCACACACAGAGGTTTGGCCTGCCTTGGATCTGAGCTACTCTGAGTGAGCAAATGCAAATGAGTCAGGCCTCACAGGTGATGGGGTGTTTGCACAACAAAAGCAGGGCTGAAGAACTGTGAAAATCTCAACGGGGGGAATCACACCTCGGGACCCGCACCAGAAAATAAAAAAGTCAGTAAATCTAGTGTTAAAATGTAACATGACCTGTTAAAATGTTAGAAAGTTTAAATGTTGTTATAAGTTTGATTGGAATAGCTTTTGATTTCAGTAAATATGCTGCAAACACAACAAATGACAATTTTCAGTTCTTTACAACCTATAAAGTGTTTTGAAACTTACTGTGCGTAATAATTTGGAACAGTGCATTGTAAGTCTTTTATGTTAAAAAAAAAAAATAACTTATCATTTGGAGGTTTGTTCAATAAAATTTGAATTGTACTCTTAATAGTTGATAACATGGGAATTATGCTGACTTATTTATCATTAATTATTTATGTAAATGAGAAAAATATCATTTGCATAATAATTTGAAACAGGGTGTAGACGTGTGGGCTTTTTGATGATCTAACCCACGGGCTGAGGAACTCAGAGAATCCCTCTGATCTCCTCCCATAACTGCGGATATGGAGAACACTGAGACCAGCTGCTGCTTCTCTGCTGACTCCCATAAACCATCTGGCACTAAGATGATCTCTGGCCCTGGACATCTCAATCTGTGCCGCTCCGACCGGCTTTCACGTGATCCGTGAGCACCGTGCTTTGTGCCCGCTATGAAATAAACATCTGAGCTGCCTGAGGAGTCGAGGTTCATGCAGGGATGGTTACATAATGCAAGCATGCCAAGGCTGGAAAAATTAACCCCTTCATACATTAAGTCCTGAAAAAAACATCTGCAAATATTAATTATATTCCAAAAACGGATTAATCGATTAATGATAAACAAGGTCAAGGGTGAGATCACGAAAAATCACGAGTGAGAAAAGAGATTATTCCTGAAAAAAAAAAAAACTCCAAAATGACTGTAAACTGTATTATTGTTAAATGTTGTCTTGGGTTGTTTTTTAAATAAAGTAAATATCCCTTACTGGTGCTTTTGGAATTAAAAAAAATAATCATTAATTTTTGGTGTTCAATAAAAAAAAAAGATGCTTTTAAAACAGCTTCAGTGTTGATTGGAGTGCAGAGCAGAAATATTATATATATATATATACACTGTATATATTCATTTTGAAATTTTCACATTTACTGATTTTTGTTTTGTAAGGATTTATTTCCATTTCAAGATCTGATTTCAAATTTTATGGAAAAAAATAATAAAATAAAATTATTTATATATATACTTCCTAAATATACCTTTTATCATGGACACTGAGGGAAATGAAAGGGTTAAAGAAGCAAATGTGCACATGTCGAAACCTGCTGAGTCTCAGATAAAAATGTGCACGTAATCCCATTAGTGCTCGATTCTGCATGTGCACCCTGAGGAAGGAGAAAATCTAAACAGATGAGAAGAAAATGCACTGCACCTCTCTCTCTCTCTCTCTCTCTCTCTGTCTGTCTCTCTGTCTGTCTCTCTCTTTCTCTCCGTGTCCCCCTCTCTGTGTCTCTAGCTTTGTCTTTCTCTGGCTGTGTCTCTTTTTCTCTCAGGCTATGTCTCCCCCTCTAGCTGTCTCTCTCTCTGTCTGTCTCTGTCTCTCTCTCTCTCAGGCTATGTCTCCCCCTCTCTCTGTCTGTCTCTCTCTCTCCGTGTCCCCCTCTCTGTGTCTCTAGCTTTGTCTTTCTCTGGCTGTGTCTCTTTCTCTCTCTGGCTGTCTCCCCCTCTAGCTGTCTCTCTCTCTCTGGCTGTGTCTCTTTCCCTCTGTCTCTCTTGCCCGCTCTCTCTTCCTCTGGCTGTGTCTCTTTTTCTCTCAGGCTATGTCTCCCCCTCTAGCTGTCTGTCTCTCTCTCTGACTGTGTTTCTGTCTCAATCTATGTGTGTGTGTGTGTGTGTGTGTGTGTGAGAGTGTGAGACTGTGTGTGTGTGAGACTTGTTTTTCTAATCAGCTCTCAAGTTTATACTTGCAGAAAATATTCACCCCTATTTCCAAAACACTGTAATCTTCTGTGCTGTTACTGGACGTCCTGCAGGGTTTCATTAGTGCTGCCTCCCGAAAATGACCCGGGACTGGTGGGGGTGTTGTGTGTGTGTGTGTGTGTGTGTGTGTGTGTGGGGAGGGGGGGTGACGTGACTAGCTGCTGCTGTTATTAAACCCGCTGCTTCGACTCGGCTCTGCGTGAGAGCTCGCAGGAACCGTACAGAGTTCATCCATTTTTAAAACTTGCAGGCTTTCAAATATTTATACTGCTCAGAATCTGTCATTCATTCAGCAGAGAAAATCAATCAAAAAAATAAAACGGGGCGTCTCTCGTCTCGTCTCGTCTCGTCTCGCCTCGTCTTGTCTTACGTACAGAGGACTGAAAATATTTGGTGTGAAGCTGCAGCTCAGCGAGAGGTAACGAGACGAGATGGCATTCCGCTGTCACTCGCGTAAATAGTGTGAGGAGCGTCAGAGGCTGTCACGCTGTCACAGAGCAGGAGTGAGGGAGGAAAATAATAAAGCAGCAACACGGAGCTGACGTTCTGAGAAACTGACAGGAAAGCAGCAGGAAGTGAATAAGAAGAGAGAGAGAAAGAATAAACACGTGGCATTTAACCAGGAAAATAAAATAATAACAGTTCATCATTTTAAAGAAATTAACATCTATCTTGCCATCCACCTGTCTATCCATCTATCGCTTTATCCATCCGTCCATCTGTCCCCATCCATTCACCTATCCATCTACATATCCATCTATCCATCCATCCACCTATCCATCTATATATCCATCCACCCATCTATCCACACATATATCCATTCACCTATCCATCCATCTGTCTATCTATCCATCCAGCCATCTATCCATCCAGTCAGCTACCTATCCATTTATCTCTCCATCTATCCATCTATCTATCCATCCATCCTTCCATTGATTCATCAATCCATCCATCTATCTATCCCAGGAACAGTTTAATACAATGGCCCACAGCTGCTCCAGCTCATCCATGATCTCAGGTTCTTCTCAGGTTCCTCTCAGGTCAGTGTGAGTGGGATTTCAGTATCAGGATCTCATCGTTCTCACCTTGTCATTTTCTCAGCGTTTAGCTGAGCAGCAGCAAATTTGTCAAAATATGAGCCTCAATCTGTTCAACACCAACATCACCCAGCAGAGATCCTGTTAGAATAGAATGCGTGAATAGAAAATCCCTGGACCTACTCAGAAGAGCTCCTCCGTAGAGTCTGATGGAGATCCTGGTGGTGCTGAGCTCAAAGACCATCTGGTAGAGTTGGCTGGGGAAAGCCAGGGCCTGAAAGAGCAACAAACACACAGTACAGAACGCATCACATCAGGTTTGGTTGCTCTGCTCCCAGGTCATATTATTTATTTATTACCAGATACAAGATCTTTTAATATTTGTCCAACTACAGACACATATAGATATTTTAATAAAACTACAGACACCACGTTTTAAAATGAAATCGTTTCATTCGCCCAGCGTGATGGACGTCGTGATCTAGCGCCATCGTCGACCGTCACGAGCCTAGGGAGGGTTTTCTTTCCTGGTGTGATCCGAGCGACAGCGAGAAAACAGACGGGGAGGTGACTTTTTTTTCTTTTTCCTCCTTCATCATCCTGCCATTTTGTTTTCCTCATCATCCTGCCATGTTTTTTTAACAAGCTCAAAGATGGCGAATGCAAAGGGGAAAAAAAAATGTCCTCGTTTCTGTCCTCAAACTTCTGAACGTGTTCAAACGATCCAGAATTTAGACCAGAATCACTCACCGCTAAAGCCGTAGCTGTGAACAGAACGGCCGAGAGGAAGATCCAGAGTCTATAATGAGAAACGCTTTATAATAAATAAATAAATAAATATATACATGGCATGCTATTTCAAGATTGTCAACTCTCATCCTGTCTCTCTCTCACACACACACACACAGACACACACACACGGTCTTGAGTTTAAAAAGTCATGTAAACTCAGTTTAATCGCAGCTTACCGGAGGCCGATGGGTTCTCGTACAGCAAACTTAATTTCGTTACCCAACATCTGACTGATCTGTGGAAAAAAAAAACAGATCAGGTCCCCATCATCATCATCATCATCATCATCATCATCATCATCATCATCATCATCGTCGTGTTTGTGAGTTTCTTGTATAAATTTAATTTCAAGTGACTTAAATTTTTGGACATTAATCTACATACAATGATCCTTAATAACGAAGCAAAAAACAGAATTTATATTTAAACAATAATAAGTGAAAACTCTCGGTCGGATAAGTATTCACACCCTCGGCCGGAGGTGTAGTTTTAATTCTAAAAATAAATAAAAATTAAACATATTTTTTCTTTAATTTTAAATCGTTCGTATTCATAACAGTTTCCCAGAAATGAAGGTACGAATAAAGTTGTAAATATTTTTTGTAATGTTTTATATACATTAAAAAAAAAATTTAGGAAAAACTTTATTTTTTATTTATAGAAAATTAAAAGCTGCATCCTTAATTTTATGAGTCACAATAATAGAATAAAATAAAATTTGTAAATAAAAGAAAAGAAACTGGGACAAAATCAATCAGAATGTCATATCCAGTCACGCAACTCTAAAGAGATTATTATTTTGTTTTGTAGAGTTTCTATGTAGGAATCAGGAGTGTGACACACACAAAAAAAACATACTGCTGAGATAAAGATGACAAAAAACTAACAAAAAAACGACAACAACAAAAGAAAATCCCCAGGATGTGACCACAAAGGTGTCGCTCGCTGCAGGCGGTTTCTGTAAAAGCACAAACAGCAGCGTCGCCTACGGTAATCAGACGAATTCAGATCAGAGATCAGACTGTATCGCATCCAGGTCCTGCTCTTGTACAGTATTAATGTGACGGTGCTAAATCTTTTACTTTGTAAACAAAAAACTTATAAATGATAAATATCTTTTTATTCATTCATTCATTCATTTTCTAACACTTATCCGAACTACCTCGGGTCACGGGGAGCCTGTGCCTATCTCAGGCGTCATCGGGCATCAAGGCAGGATACACCCTGGACGGAGTGCCAACCCATCACAGGGCACACACACACACGCACTCTCATTCACTCACACAATCACACACTACGGACAATTTTCCAGAGATGCCAATCAACCTACCATGCATGTCTTTGGACCGGGGGAGGAAACCGGAGTACCCGGAGGAAACCCCCGAGGCACGGGGAGAACATGCAAACTCCACACACACAAGGGGGAGGCGGGAATCGAACCCCCAACCCTGGAGGTGTGAGGCGAACGTACTAACCACTGACACCATGCCCCCCCTAAATATCTTTTTAAATAAAGATAAATAAAGATAATCGTTAAACTTTTTTTTTTAATTCGTTTTTGCTGCCGGTTTGTTCACAAACCTGTGATCATGATCATATAAATCATCGATAAATAAAATAAATAAATAAATAAGAATAAATAAAAAATTAATGAATAAATGAGTTCTAAGAAATTAGAATAAATATATACATAAATTTGGCAGAAAAAAAAATCTAGTAAATATAGTAGAAAAGAAAATATAGTCTCTGGCTGTCAACGAAGGCGGTCGCATTTTCTCTCCCTCCCCTCCCTCCCCTCTACTTTCCCTGCTTTGCTTCTTTCGTCTCGTCTACTGTCTTATACTTCCCTGTTGCAAGTCGTGTGTTTATGGTGTACTGTTTATGTGCTTATGTTGCTGAGGTGTTTTTTTTCCTGTTCCCACACTGTACTCCCCACCGGAGCATAGTCTGGGGGTTGTTTTTTTTTCTCCTCCCTTCCCTCATGTTATGCTGTATTTCTTTTCAATCCCCTGTCTTCCTGTCCTGTCCCCCCCCTTGTCATATTGTATGTATTGTATGTATGGGCAGGTTCATGGCTAATTTCGTTGGTACCTGTGACCAGTGACAATAAAGGCTTCTAACTACTACTACTACATTTAACAGAGACAAAAATCCTTAAAAAAATTAATTGATCAGAGAAAAAAAAAAATCAATTGAGGAAAAATGCATAAATGTTTTTTCCCTTTTTTCCCCTCCCCTGAATTTAGCAGGAAATTTGCTGTAAATGTATTTTAAAGTCAGCTTCTCCGAGACGAGATGAGATGAGGCTGGTGTTTCAGGCTGGATCTGGTGAATTCAGAGTGGGATCCTGCCTCCTCTGGGGACGATAATGCTGTATGGAGGAATGGTGAGATGATCCTGTGATCATGATTCAGATGAATAATTCACATGTGGAGAAGATGTACACAGTTTTACCGAGTTAACACACAAACAAAACCACAGCATGTTGATTTCCCCGAGCAGAGTGTAGTGAAGCTCGAGCCGTGTGTAACGTCTGCTAAACGTTCCGAATGATTTCCTGAAACTTTTAAGATGTTTTCAAAAGTGGAGCATCTTCTCCAGCAGGAAGGGAATCTAACACACACAGGAAGTACGTCGTTCCCCGGTGACGCTCAAACTATTCAGATTCGCTAACATCCTGACATCGAGTGAGGAAAAAAAGCCTTGACCGATAGGCGACACAGTCGTCTGTTTGTTTGTTGAGAAATTTAAGAAGGTTAAAAAGCCCGTTATGGAACTAATGAGTGTGATCAATCTGGACGTGTGAGCTTAGATCTAGAGACATGGAAGAAATGAATCCACACACACACACACACACACACACACACACAAAGACAGACAGACAGACAAACAGACAGATAGATAGAGACAAAGACAGACAGACAGACAGACAGACAGATAGATAGAGACACAGACAGACAGACAGACAGACAGACAGACAGACAGACAGATAGATAGATAGACACAGACAGACAGACAGACAGACAGACAGATAGAAAGATACAGACACAGACAGACAGACAGACAGATAGATAGATAGAGACACAGACAGACAGACAGACAGACAGACAGACAGGCAGACAGGCAGACAGATATATTGATAGATAGATAGATAGATAGATAGATAGATAGATAGATAGATAGATAGATAGATAGATAGATACAGACACAGACAGACAGACAGACAGATAGATAGATAGATAGATAGATACAGACAAAGACAGACAGACAGACAGACAGACAGATAGATAGATAGATAGATAGATAGATAGACACAGACAGACAGACAGACAGACAGATAGATAGATAGATAGATAGATAGATAGATAGATAGATAGATAGATAGATAGATACAGACAGACAGAGATAGCTATCAAGCAATCTAACTTTCAGTCCATCCATCAGTCTGTCCATCCATCTGTTTTTCTTTTTGTCTGTCTGTCTGTCTGTCTGTCTGGATCAATAGATAGATATCAAGCTACCTAACGTTCTCTCAGTCCATCCATCCTCCCACCCCATCCATCTGTCCTCCCACCCATCAGTCTTTCTATTTCCATGGATCTTAAACAAACTTCTCCTTATAGACAGATTTACTGAAAGCTCTTGGGTTCATGACACTTTTGTATGTATTTTTTTTTTGGAATGAGAATTGACCTTAATCACTGTAGAGAATAAATAAACCTCTGTCCAAACATTCTCAAGGTCTATTTTTAAAGTAACACAAATACGGTTGTCATTTTGTTCGGAAACCTTAAAACGATGCATCGTGAAATTTTTCGTCCCACAGCTTCACACCTGTAAGATTTCAGCATGAATTAAAAAAAAAAATAAATAAATAAAATAAAAATTCTCTCAGACTAATCAATTTTATTTAAAGATGAAGTGTTTACATTTTCCTTCGGAAGACACGTCCTTTAGTGTGATTACGTACCAAAGAAAGTGCTACGAGTAAACGGACAGAAAGGCAGACGAATAAAACCTTCGAACAAACATGTTGAGTTCGTACGTCTGCGCTTAGGATTTGCTCTATTAAAGATTAACAAGCATCCCTATCTTTACCCCCAACAATACCTAATAGACACATGTACAGATATACCAACCCTACACTCATAAATCCTCGCCTGTCTGTCTGTCTGTCTGTTTCTGTCTGTGTGTTTGTCTGTCTATGTCTGTCTCTGTCTGTTTGTCTGTCTGTCTGTCTCTGTCTGTTTGTCTGTCTGTCTCTCTGTTTGTCTGTCTGTATCTATCTGTCTGTCTTTGTCTGTCTATCTATGTCTGTTTATGTCTGTCTATGTCTGTCTATGTCTGTCTGTCTGTATATGTGTACCTAGCTGGCATGTACCCCCCCTGAAATCCCTTTTTTTTTTTTTTTTGGACACTCGGAGCTGTTTTTCATCTTTGTTTTCTGAAAGAAAAAGAAAAAAAAGAAAAAAGGAAAAAAAAAACGCACACACACACATATATATATATATCTATCACACATATATATATATGTGTGTGTGTGTGTGTGCGCGTGTTTTTTTTCCTTTTTTCTTTTTTTTCATATATATATATATATATATATATATT
>NC_083460.1:41123810-41153810 GCF_030014155.1 Tachysurus vachellii
GTGCGCGAGCGAGTCCCAGACACCTTAGTGCGCGAGCGAGTCCCAGACACCTTTGTGTGCGGGCGAGTCCCAGACACCTTAGTGCGCGAGCGAGTCCCAGACACCTTTGTGTGCGGGCGAGTCCCAGACACCTTTGTGCGCGAGCGAGTCCCAGACACCTTTGTGCGCGAGCGAGTCCCAGACACCTTAGTGCGCGAGCGAGTCCCAGACACCTTAGTGCGCGAGCGAGTCCCAGACACCTTAGTGCGCGAGCGAGTCCCAGACACCTTTGTGCGCGAGCGAGTCCCAGACACCTTAGTGCGCGAGCGAGTCCCAGACACCTTAGTGCGCGAGCGAGTCCCAGACACCTTTGTGCGCGAGCGAGTCCCAGACACCTTTGTGCGCGAGCGAGTCCCAGACACCTTAGTGCGCGAGCGAGTCCCAGACACCTTTGTGCGCGAGCGAGTCCCAGACACCACAACACACACCAGATGCGCAAAACATAAACAAGCACATATACAAACATGCACAACACAACACACAAAACACACAAACACTTGCACACACGCACAACACACACACAGATCTGCAAATCTCCTGTGATGTCAGAGGATCATTAAAATAAATGATTTTCTGGAAGAGGAAAAGTTTCAGAGCTCGAGATGTTCAGCAATGATAACAGGCCTGATGCCCAGTGTGCAGTTATCCAGTAAATAATGCTCCATTTTCACAGAAAAGGAATTTACACACACACACACACACACACACACACACACACACACACACACATACCATCGCAATGCAGATAACGAAACTTCTCATGCAAAACAGCAGAAATATGAGAACAAATAAAGCACGATTCGCAGCAGAAGGAAAAAAAGAGGCCTTTATGCTGCAGTGTGTATAAGAGAAAGGTCTGTTGGCTGAAATGTGTCATGGCTTTGACTCTCGCTCTCAGACGCCTCCGAGCCGAGCAGACAGAGTGACGGGACATTCAGCAGAAACACAACGACTCAATGTTCACACACAATGGGCTTGTAGATGCACATGGAAAATCATGTAAAAAAAGAAAGAAATTAAAAGCTTAAAAACTAATTTAATGCTCGACGAAATCAAAAGTTTTTCAAAGGTCAAGTTCATAGACTTGAAATTTTACTACAGCAACAAATAAAAAAATGAATTAATAAAAAAAGTCAAACTTATTTTGCAGGGATTTTTTTCAACACCAACAAAAAAACTTTAATAGGCACATGAGCGCGATTCTTTTTAAGTCAGCCAATCACATAGCAGCAGAAATTATAATATTAATAATAATAATAATAATTTCAATTTTGTGTAAAGAGAAAACATTTTCTGTTTTTTTCTTCCTTTGAGTTAAATAACATTTTGTATTTTATCTTTTTAAAAAATTATTTTATTTCTCTTACATTTCAATGTTTATTTTTGTTGCTTTTTTTATACAGAACCACTGGATTTGTTCTGATTTTGTGAAATGCCTTCAGGTATCAAGATACAATAAATTCGGCTAAAAAATTATTTACCCGGCACTAATTTTATTAAAATTTTTATAGATTTTTTTAAACAAATGTTTTGAGCCATTTAGTATTAAATCTTAATTTCTTTTTTAATTCTGCTTTTCGGTGTCATTTTTTTTAATCACTTTTTAGAATATTTAATAAATACATTTATTTGCAATACATAAAAAATATTTTTTATTTATTATTAAACATAAAAATGTAAAAAAAATTATAAATAAATCTTTTTAGTCTGCGCTCGAAGCCGCTCTTTATCTCGATCCGCTCGCTGACTCTTCTTCGTTTCAGAGGATTGTTTATCACATGAACGCATCGTCCTGCTGCAGCGATACCACCGAGGTCGGTTGTTGATTAGCAGATGATGAAATGATGAACATTTCTCTGACACACACGGAGGACGTGTGAGAACTCGTCCACCTGTTCGTCAACACTGGCACCTGTTGATTTCACACCTGTCCCTCGCTCTGACTGCTGTCCGAATCCGCTCGAGTGACCGCTGCTCGATATCGCTCTCTAATAAACACTCGCACTGCGCTTTCGCTTCCACTGTAACTATTAATCATCATCATCATATCATCATCTCCAAAACAACGGCTCCTCTGATTATTCCTTCGTCTTTCGTTATCCGGAAGGCTAAAGAGTTAAGATGCGGTTGCTTGGCAACACTGAACAGCGTGAACTTTGTGCTTTTCATTAGATCACAAACACACGTTTGCGGCTGATGTTTCTCTTATAATCGACCTCTGATTATCTCTCCCTCGTGTCGAGCTTCTCGTTGACTTTTACACACTGATGCGTTTAGCGTGAATAAGATCCACACCGGCGCCTCGCCGTGACGCGATGAACTGATGATCGGAGACGAGACGTCACGACGTCACCCAGAACTAAAAATAATGCTGGAAAGTGTACAATAAATCCTGACACACAAAGTCTCTCTGTGTAACACTGAAACATTTCTAGTTACAAAAAGAACTTTGTTACACAATTTTTTTCCTCCAACATGGATTTTTTTCTTTGGAACTTGTTTTCTAATGAGCGGTAACTAAATGATTTAAACCGGTGGTCTGTGGAGTGGGTCACTACTCAGGGAGCTACTGACTGAGACACAACCCCAGAGCAAAATAAGGAGTAAAGGAGAGATTATCTGGAGATGAACGCAGATCCTGTTCTGTACGAGAGGTAAACAAACGCTCCTTGGACCAGCGCAGGATTTACCGCTCGAAACACAGCGCCCTGCTGTTTAACTTGAGAAATCTAAACTTTGTAAAGCGGAGCGGATTCTCTGATCGGCTCGGACATAACGCGGGGCTCGGTGTCAGCAGAAGGCTTTACGTTCCGGCGGCTCGGCGCGCCGTTAGAAACGCATTCTCAACACTTCACACCTACTGCACGTCAAAGTGCGGATTAAAATAGACATGCAGCCAACACGTCCTACCCACCGCTGACAGAGCAGTCCATCTCCTCAGCTCTGGCCTTTTTTTTCTTCTTGCCTACCTTTTAAACCTTCCTTATGTTAAACACACAGCTCTGCATTCGTTCAGCCCTTAACTTCCTCTTGTTTAAGGGATGCATTACCGCCGAGTGAAGGCGAGATCAGACACGCGATTAGCATCCGAACCTCATCGAGCATCGAGGTTTTTGCCCCCTCATTCGTTTTCTCTTCACCATGGCAACAAACTCTCCGTCTAGGGACAAAAAAAAGGTCATAGCAGATGTGGCTGCAATCTGTGGCACTCATATGATACGATCAGACGAATCAGGAACTCTGAGCTTGGTTCGACCGAGACCGAAGAATGTTTGTGTTGTAGCCTTGCTACATTATTAAGGCCCACAAAAACAAAATATTATGCATATACCTTGCTTTTTTGGTTGTTAAAAAGAGGCACGGTTTTGTTAATGCATATATATGATTTTATTTGTGTTTATTCAAGTTCATTGTTTGTTTTGAGCTGGTTTTGAGTTTGTATGCCTTACATCAACATCCTTTAATTATGTTGGTAATTTTGGGGGACTTTTAGGTTGAAACCCTATTATGGGTAATTGAAGGGACTTTTATTTTGAAGGAGTACACCTGAGAGGAAGGAAGACATAGAGAATAAATTAGGCAAGGGTTGGAAGTTCTGCATGCTGTTCTCCTCTACGAGTCTTTTTCAGGAGAATGTCCTGAGGTTTTTGGACTCCCTTTTTCCAGGAAAAGGTCTCTTTGTTGAAATAAACCCTGATTTCATGGCTGCTAAATTTCTGCTAATTTTTTTTTTTTTTGTATTTTTCCTTCAACCTTGGGATTTATCTTTTTTCCTGGATTATTCATGTTCCTACAAGGACTGCGAGAGGCCTAACTAAGGACTAACAAAAGACAGTCAGATAAGTGAACAGTTTGTGGTTGTATTTACTGTCCTAATATATGCACCTATTCTTACTCCAGTTATGTGTAATTCAGTCCTGTCCTTTTTTGGCCTCCTAACCCAAGTTTTTCTATTTAAACACAGTATTTGAGTGCCTGAACTTTAGCGTAACTGAAGGTCTAAAGATTTGTTGAGACCGACTTGTTACAGTGTGAGGAGTTTTTAAGTTTTAATCAGATTAAACGAATTCGATTTAATCAAGACTGAAACCCGTATGCAGTTTCTTTTCGTTACTTCCTTCCTCGTTTCTTCCTTTCCTGCTAAACATGCCACAGTTTAAAAAAACAAAAATAAACAAATAAATAAACAGAATATTTTCTGACTAATGCTAATTATTTTGTGGCATTTCTCCATAAACAATAAGAACTAGTTCAGTAGCAGGTTTTAACGAGCTCATTAACGCACATAAACATGACATGATCTGGACACATTTTTCAGACACTGCGTGTAAAATGTTTTGTTATTTTTTGTTCTGCCAAAGAAGGCAAAAGCTGGTTAAATGGTTAAGGTCGCCATAGTAACAAACTAACTACCTGACTGACCCTCTGACATCCCACTGTACGTGTTCTAACTGTTTCAACGTAACAAACTATTGCTAACCTTGGAAATAAACAAATTGGGAAAAAAAAACTCAGGGAGACGTTCAACAAGTATATATGTGTCTGATGTAGGGTTGCAAAATTCCGGGAATTTTCAAGGCTGGAAACTTTCCATGGGAATTAACAGGAATATATGGAAATAAACTGGGAATTTTAAACAAATGGAGAGTTGCCTATAACAAGGAACTTAAATGTAGTTAAAAAAAATCTTGCAGCATAATTGTGTTTAAAACAATAAGATTTAATGCAATTTAAGTTGATTTCGTACCCCGCATTCATCGGTCCCTTGCACACAGCACACTGCTTACTGGAGGGCCATTGAGGCCACACCCCCTGCATGTACTTGCATTCTTCCATAACATGCACAGTAACACTTCATTTTAGGGTCATTTAACTAGTTGCTTCTTAGCATGAATATTAATAGAATATTGGCTATTTATTAGTACTTATTAAGAAGCAGAAGCAGAGACCTAATAAGCTTGAGGAAAAATGCTTCATTTTACATTTTTATTGGGACTTTTTTTTTTAGAAGTGCAAGGGTGGGGGATGCTTTCATTTTACAGCAATCATAGGGAAATATGTTTATTACAATTATTATGTTTATTGCAAAGCTCTACTTACAATTAAATCAGTCAAGAGGTCATTTTTAAAATTTGTATTACCTTGCATGAATGTCTGCTTATGACCAAACAAAATGTTTATTTATGGTGGTAAATTATACAGTTTATATACATTTCCCTATTTTCCAAATAATTCCCATAAATTCCTATAAATTCCTGTAAATTCCCATAAATTCCTGTAAATTCCCATAAATTCCCGTAAATTTCCATAAATTCCGGTAAAGTTTCCAATTTGGAATATTCCCAAAATTCCCCAGTTTAAGTTCCCGTGGAAAGTTTCCGGAAATTTTCCGGACACTTTCCGCCCCTTTGCAACCCTAGTCTGATGGATCGCGACGTGATGGAGGGCGGCGTGATGGAGGGCGGCGTGATGGAGGGCATGTCTGCTGTGACAATCTTAAGCTGATGTTCATTTCCATATTCCAGCCTCTGCGGTGATTCATCGACAGCATGAAACACTGGTACATCATCAGGGCTTCATGCAGCAGTGTGTAGGCTCACATCACTCACACGCCTTTCACTCCGTCTATTAAAAACACATTTCACACTCCACCGCCTTCCAAACACACCGTTTATATAGCGAGAGATATTCTAAAACTAAAAGATAGAAATGAGAGATAAAGCGTTTGAAGGAACTCAGGATTTTAAAATGTGCTGTAATAAAAATTCAAGTCGTCTTGAACAAAACCAATCGTGCGCAAGAATCCTGTTTATTTCCATACATGATGCATCCTGCGGTCTTTAAAAGGTGCTTTAGTTAAGATTAGTAGGTTCACGTTTGTTCCCGCCCCTTGATCACAAAGCCCCGCCCACACGATCAGTTGTACTGTGACTGCTTCTTCATGTGAGGCGAGCGCGGTCTGTTGAATCAGCTTTTCAGTTCGGAGTATTTTTTATTTGCTCGCTCGTCTAAAGCGAACTGTTATCACAAGCTAAACAAACAGCGAATATAAAAAAGCAGCTCACTGTGCTGATTCAGGTGAAGTGTTCAGGTGCAGCGTACGGAGTGAGGACGAAGACGTCGGCTTTGACCTGCAGCTACCTACAATACGGAACAGAGAGAGTTTAATGATGAGAATCAGAGGAACGGTGAGGAGGATTGATCTGATTCACACAGGGTTCCAGCAGCTCGCTTAACACACACCATGTGCACGCGCACACACACACACACTTTTCTCCTCCGTATGTTCAGCATGGAGTCATGCTGACTGCACAAATCTGAAGTTTATGTGACTTCTATTACTGAACATGCTTCCTGTTTTTGAACTGTAACTAATCCAGGAAATGAAAATAAATTCTTAATCTCATGGAGGTGTGAGAGGGTGGATTTACTCTCAAGGAAGAGAGAGAGAGAGAGAGAGAGAGAGGGGCAGATTTACTCTGATGGAGGCAGGATAAGGAGGTTTTTCTTCTCAGTTCCATTTTACTTATAGCACTTTGAACAATAGTCACTGTCACAAAACGGAAATCCGGATATAAATATTATCTCTAATGAGCGAGCCAGAGGCAAATGTGGCAAAAAAAACTCTCCGAGACAACACAAGGAAAAAGAACCTTGAGAGGAACCAGACTTATGTACTATCTCATCAACAAGGCATCTGTAGACCGTGTGTGTGTGTGTGTGTGTGTGTGTGTGTGTGGACAATACACCTCCTACACAATTGACAAGACGACCTGAAACTGAGCTTGTGTTTTCTGACTGACGAACGCAATCCAGTGAGAAAGAAACAAACACAAGCATCACCACACGGCCACCACAACAATCGACGCATTTCATCCTCCACCAAAACCACGGTCTGCGCTCATTAACATACATTTGAATATTATAATGAGACGAGAAACAAACACTCAAACACTTCCTGGTTTAGACATTTCTAAAAAGACCCAGGATTTACGTGTGTCTCTAAACCACCAGGGGAACATCACTGAGTGCTTTCTGCTCCGGCTGGACCACTACATTTATCGAGCTGCCTTTTCTCCACAGTCCGAGTCCGAGAAGGATCCATAGGGCTAATTAGGCTGGAGTCTGAGAACTCCTCGGGCACATCCTTCTGTCTGACAGTGGAAGGGCATCGAATCCACTTTCCCTGACCGCACGTCAGTAGAAATCAGTATAATTTAGACATAAAGGCCACGGCCTTCCTGCAGTTTGCTTTTAACCCGTTTAAAAGGGACGCTGTGAGGGAGCAACAAAAAAAAAAAAAAAAAAAAAAAACAGGATCCGCTTAGCCGCTCGAATTCGCTCGTTGTTTTTTTGATGAACTGGACGCCGTGTAATTACTATGGATCAAACGGAAAGCCGTAACTTTTTTCCGCGAACTTCAGGACGTCATCGACTTCGCATTAAAAATCAGCCAGAGGACACGAGCCTTTATGATGTTTACCATAACACAAAAATAAATATATAACAAGAAACCCCGACTCAGAAATCTCTCGTCTCACGCAGGTATCCTGCGGTGCTCTAAACATCCGGCGGAGTTAAAACTCATCAACCTGCAGGCTGTTCATGTTCCTCTTCAAACAGCACGACACACTCGTCCTCCGAGGTTCAGACAGAAAGAAATAAATGAATCAACACACCAGAGCTGGGGGAAGCATTAAACACGACTGTGTGTGTGTGTGAGAGAGAGAGAGAAACTGCTGTCATTTCAGGACATAAAACACCACCATATATATATATATATATATATATATATATATATATATATATATATATATATATATATATATATATATATATATATAAAGATTAATTTTATTTTTATGTTATCAAATAAATGGTCATTAATTCATGCATTCTTTAAAAAAAAGCCAACACTGAAAGATGCACGCTGATGATAAAAGCAAGAAAAACAAGTGAGTTCTTGTTCTATAGTTCATATTATAGCAGCTATAAATGGTTGTTACCTCACCGGTCTCTCTCAGTCTCGGTCTGTCTCTGTCGGTCGGTCTGTCTCTGTCGGTCGGACTCTCTCGGTCGGTCTGTCTCTGTCGGTCGGACTCTCTCTGTCGGTCGGTCTGTCTCTGTCGGTCGGTCTGTCTCTGTCGGTCGGACTCTCTCGGTCGGTCTGTCTCTGTCGGTCGGTCTGTCTCTGTCGGTCGGTCTGTCTCTGTCGGTCGGACTCTCTCTGTCGGTCGGACTCTCTCTGTCGGTCGGACTCTCTCGGTCGGTCTGTCTCTGTCGGTCGGTCTGTCTCTGTCGGTCGGTCTGTCTCGGTCGGTCGGACTCTCTCGGTCGGTCGGACTCTCTCGGTCGGTCTGTCTCTTTCGGTCGGACTCTCTCTGTCGGTCTGTCTCTGTCGGTCTGTCTCTGTCGGTCTGTCTCTGAAAAAACCCTGTCATCTGTTTGTTACCATGAAAACACTTCCAAGTCTTCAAGACCTCTGACACTGGAAACTCCTTTCATTCATTAAAAAAAAGGTATTTTTCCCGAGCGTCTGTCGTACGAATCCCTGTGCGTGAGCCGTTGCTATAGAAACAGTAACGTACAAGAACGGGCGTGTTACTGCATGTAAACCCGTTATTTGTAGCTGCCCTGCTGTTAACAATTTTTGACCAATCAGGATCCAGAGATCAGAATTCAAGAGCTATCTCGTCTCCAAACACACAATCTCATGAAATCAAACTGTCATTCACTGACTTGTTTTGTAGGGTTTTCTCTTTTTTTTTTTGCAATCAATAAGTAAAAAGGTGTGAAAGTAAACCTTTTCTCGTCAGTCCGTTCTTTCTAACGCAGTCAATTCCGACCTTCTGTGTCTTTTTTTTTGTTTTTCTTCCTGCACTCTATTGATCATGTAGGTTCAAAACCCAGGATGTGACCCAGGACACAGGACATGACAGGACTTGTTCACCTGCAGGCCCCGTCTTCTCCTCAGAGCGGCACATGCTTCATGATTTGAGAGGAAATAAATGAGATTTGTCTTCCTCTGAATTTCTCATGTGAGCTACACGTCAAGGGAGCGATTCTCTGGCTATGATTAACCCTCTCGCTAACACTCGTCACTGTCGACATTTCTGACTCTGTGACTCAAGCGGCATACGAGGCGAAGCGTCAAACCTCGGGGTGTAATAGACACTGGTGTAAAATACACTGGTGTAATAGACACTGCAATAATGACATAAAATACACAAACAGGATGTTGGTTATACTTCTTGTTTTGCTCGGAGTCGAGGCTCTCCGTGTCGAGGTCTCAGGCTTTCTGACCAACACAAAGACGTGTGATTTACTACCAGCGGCTGTTCTGCTCGGTCGACGCAGGGATTTCAATTCAAATCAAGCCAAGGTTACTTTAAATATAACTACATAATTACTTACATCTTACAGGCTCATTTCCAGCCATTGTGAGCACAGGAAATAAATCTGACCCACAGCCAATCAGCGGCCTTGTGCTCATCCAAAGCAGCGTCCAAAACCAGAATACACAGGAAAGTCTGTACTGTTTTTCCATTAAGAAGAAAATCACATTTTTATCCTCACTAATTTGCCAAGACCAAGAGCCAAGAGCATCTATTTTCCTTTCATGGACAGCAAGTTAAATGAAAAATAATGACTACCATAGAAACAGCAATTACCCTCTGAAAAATAACGTTGCAGACGCAGTATTTCAAACACAGTACACTTTTTAAGCCTCGAGAAGAAAATGTTTACTGAAAGATAAAGTCTAAATGCTCAGGAACAGCAATCCTGATGATTATCAGTAAAAAAGAATAATGAAACGTATTGAGGTTGACGGAGACGATTAAACTCTCGCACACATTCAGGCTCAAAGCACAAACCTGACCTCAGTTCAGGAAGTAAATAATTCACCAAGACCTGAAGAATGTTCCCAAATTCCTGCAGCTAAGCCGTTATCGCAGTGACTGTGTATGTGAAAGAACCCTCTGTGTTGTGTTTGGTGGATTCGAACAGAACCCTGGTGTGTTCTCCGTCTCTGCGGTTCTTTAGGCAAAACACTAACGTCACACTCGAATATTCCAAGAGTCAAGAGCGCCTTAGGGAAATGTTCTTACTGTTGACCAAAATGAATCGACTCTGAATTGACTCAGCTGTGACGTGAATCAAATGTGTGGGTATTTTTTTGGGTTTTATTTGCTGATTTATTGCTGGCTGCTAAACTGAAAGTCAAAGGACAGAGCTGTAGCCCTGGAGAACGTTCATGTTCTGTTTATTTGATCCAAAATCCAAAAAGAGAAAATAAAAGCTGGACGGGATTCATTTTCCGTGCTGGATTTCTGGCCGATTAATTTGAGTTTCCCGAGGACGTTTCAGCCGTACACGCCTCTTAACCAACGTTTTTTTCTTTTTTTAAATATATAACCAGAGTTAAATTATAAACAATGTAAAACCAAACGTAACTATAAACAAATAAAACGAATACATCTTGCTCTGATTCAGATTCATACAGTGGACTAACAGGTTTGAAAACAACCCAAGAGACAATGACTGATGAAGATAAAATATTCTCAAACCTGCTGTCTGGAGTAAATAAACCACAGAAGTTGTTCTAAAAAGTTCAATCATATTTCTCATAAAACTGAAAAAAGTCACTATTTCTAGAGCTCTATCTTGAAGCTACGAGTCGTACTAACGTGCTAATACGATTGTCACATCTACGTACACGTCAAGGTCACGTGACCTCACGTAGCCACACACCCTCGAAGAAACGGCTGAAAAGACAAAACAACCAGTTTTTTATTAAAACGAAGTGCGTGTTGTATGTATGGAGTTTTTAGAGTGATATACACCAGTGTGTAAACTTATCCCATCCAAATATGCCTTATGACATCACAAATCCAGTGCTTGAGGCGGTGTCCGATTGTTTATGTTACTGTACCATGGACGTGTCACAGATCTCAGACACGAATGAAAGTCTCAGGTACTGCAAGGACTTGATCTCAACTAGAGAACAACATTCAGACCTCCAGTGTTATGGATATAAAAGATACATGGGATTGTCTTTACTCTATTTTTAATCTATTAGCTAATCCTGGATTTTCCCAGAATTAAAAAAAAAAGCACTGAGAATTAAAATATCTATACTTAATATCTTAGGTACATCGAAACAAAAATATGAACCAGGATTAACTAAGATACGTTTAGATCCATATGCTCAGATTCGGGGATGAAAACGAATCATATTAAAATCCAAATTAATTAATGAAATTAATTAATCATTTAATATTAATAAAAAAATAATTAAATAAACAAAAAATGAATACATAAATAAAACAATTTAAAAAAAAAAAAAAAAAAAAAACAAATAGATAAATAATTAAATAAATAAAGGAACACATAAATAACGAATTAATTAATTACGAATTAATTAATATAATTAATTTAAAAAATAATAAAATGAATAAATAAATAAATAAATACAAAAACAAATAAATAAAAAATTAAAAATAAACAAATATATAAACAATTCAATAAAGGAACAAATAATTTACGAATTCATAAATTATGAATTCATAAATGACGAATTAATTAATTTAAAAATAAACAAACAAAAAAATAAAAAAACAAATAGATAAATAATTACATAAATAAAGGAACAAATAAATAAAAAAATAAATAAATGAATAAATAAGTAAAAACAAATCAATAAATAATTAAATAAATAACTGAATGAATTAATAAAGATAAATAAATAAAAATAAATAAATAAACAAATAAAATTAATAAATGGATAAATAAAATAAATAAATAACTGAATAAATAAATAAAGGGTAAGATTTGAAACATTAATGTGGTATAAAAAGCCTAAACTCTGTGACAGACGGTTTATAAGTTAAGTATAAAGCCTTTAACTGACTGAAGGTCTGAGGCGTTACAAACTAAAACAGATGTACGACATGAACGATGAACAAAAGTACGATTAATTAACACTTTTCCGGGTTAAAAAGAAAAACAATTACAGGGAGCAGAGACTGCAGATTGGTTTGGGGATAAAAACCAAGAACAAAACGCTTACCTGCGACTTTAAGGACAGAAATAAAGCACAAATCCTCACAGGAATCTTTCACATCGCAGCACCACAGTTTGGCAAACGACAATCCAGCACGAGCGCAACGATTACCGTAATGACCGCAGTATGAGCGGGAACTAAAATGGCGCTGTGCTTAACGATAACCGTAATGCCTAGAACACAAGCGCTTTATGTTTTCAGCCTTTTTAGCCTTAATTCTCGTCAGTTTCCTTCAAATTCTTTCACCTATCCGAATAACATTCATTTCTAAACCGTTCCAAACTACAGAATGAGCGTTTAACCCCTTTTTTATGTACACAAATAGCCAGAATTATGTACACACTTCAGTTCAAATGCAATTTATTTGTATAGCACTTTTAACAATTCATATTGTCTCAAAGCAGAAGTATAGAAACATAATAAAACAATTTAATTTAAAAGGTTTTAAATGAAATTATTATTTATCTCTAACGTTTATCCATAATGATCAGTGCTGAGGTGACGGTGGTGAGGAAAAAACTCCCTGAGATGATATGAGGAAGATGATATGAGGAAAATAATATGAGGAAGATAATATGAGGAAGAAACCTTGACTCATCTGGATAGGAAATAATGTAAATAATGTCGTTTCTACAACAGTTTATAGTCCAGTAGAATTGTGTGACCAAGAGCTCCTGAGGAACTAACAGGTCAGAGTCATTACTGAGATCATTACAAACACTGATTCCTTCCTGCTGAAGTCTTCAAATGTTCGCTGATGAAGAGAACAGTTGTTCTCTGGTGGCCCCGTCCACATCAGTCCCATGTGTCACACCCAACCATCACACCTATCTGAGTTTACCAGAAACCCCTTTCCTTGTTTAGCTTGAAGCCGTCACAATTTTTTGTCTATCCCACAACCTTGTGTGCAGCTCCTGGATTATTTTTCCATTTGGACAGCAAGATATTTAGAAATAAAAACAAGCAAAAGCTCTTTCACAGGACACAGTCTCAAGTGGACCATATAATCCTCCCCAAATGAAGCATGCTGATGATCTCGATACAGGTCATAAGGTTATGGGCCATTTTAGAGGAATCTGAGTTCATTTGTTGTGTTAAATTAAGAACAAATGATCTGAGAACTTGCAAAACGCATGTAAACAAACTTGGTTTATGTCATGCACACAGCGTAAAAACATGCACGATTTTAACATCAACATCAAAGAATTTTAATGTTTTAAACATGTATTTAAAATGCATGAAAATCTATAACTACGAAACAACGCTCAGGTATCTTTAAGCGGTCAAACTTAAGCTTTAAGAGGCTCTAAACAGCAAGACTTCAGAGTAACGCAACACAAAAAGTGATCTTTAAATAATATTATACATAACATCTCTGGTCTGGAGTCAGCTCAATGACACTAATATGGAGTTGCCCCTATTCTTCTGGGTGGGCTTTCTACAAGGGTGTATCTGAGAAGGGTTGGACCATGGCCATGGAGTCATCCCAAAGTTCAGGTCTCTGGAGTTCTTCCATACCATAAAAACATGCGTTTATGGGCTTTGCTTTGTGCAAAGGGAAACAATCATGCTGGAACAAGAGCAGAAAAAAGTTGAACATGTACATTTTTTTAAAAAAGTTCCTTCACTGGAATTAAGAAGCCCAAGCACTGAAAAACAGCCCCAGACCATTATGACTCCTCCAACAAACATCACTTATGCCACTCTGGTAGGTAGCGTTCTCCTGACATTCAGCAAACCCAGAGTCATCCATCAGACTGCCAGATAGTGAAGCATGATTCATCACTCCAGAGAGCACAGGCATGATTTTCACCACTACAGCTGCCACTTGGCATTGCTCAGTGATCTTAGGTTTGTGTTCAGCTGCTCAACTATGAAAATCCATTTCATGAAGCTCCACAGTTCTTGTACTGATGTTGCATCCAGAAGCAGTTTGGGATTTGGTAGTAGGTGATGTAACAGAGGAAAGGAAATTTTGATGCTGCAGCCTGATCTATGGTCTGCTACTGTGCATCATGTCTGAGATACTGTTGCTCTTCGAAGCTTCCTTTTCATTATAATAGCACTTACTGTTGGTCGGGGCAGATTTAGGAGGGCAGGAATTTCCCAAACTAACCTGTGTTAAAAGGTGGCATCTAAGATTTCTCTAAAATGTTCCCTGAGCAATCCGTCCTCAGAGAACGTTGGTTCATGGTTCATTTTGTGATCGGTTAGACATTGACATTTAACTAATATACGTATAGCATAATTTCTAGAGCTACAAAGTCTCTAACACAAAAGTAGGTTTATTCTGCGATGTGCCAGAATGTTCTAGCGAGATACAGACAGCGAGCTATTCAGAAAAAAAACAAACAAAGTAAACTATTTGGTATTTCACAAGAAACTCAAGTGGACCACAAAATGATTCCCATATGAAACATGTTGAAATTACGGTCTGAACGTCTCCGAGGACGGTTCACTTGCGAGGAATCTGATTTCATTTGTTGTGTTTACATGAGCACAAACGATCAATCTGAGACCTTGAATGGCGAACGATGAATGTACAAACGCCCGCAATCTTATATTATATTAAGTTATATTGCATCGAGGAGCTATTCTACATGAAAAATCCACTGCTGGAGGTAGAACGAGAAGAAAGAAAGGATTTCCAGGTATCATTAACAAGCTAAACAGGTTTTTGGATACACAAAGGATAGATTGCAAGATGATTATATCAAGACTTCAGTGTAACACAACACTCAGAGTGCTCTGTAAATGATATAATCCTTTGCTAAACTAACAGTCTATAAATAAATAAATAAATAAAAACCTTCTCTGGTCTGGAGTCGGCCCAAAGCACACAGCACGCAGTCATCGAGCAAAACAATATCTTTCTTTTTATATTTATGTGCTATGTTTTTTTAAATATTCACATTATTTCATTCTCGTTTTATAAAATTATTCTCTACACTTGTTACATGCCTCGGTACGTTATCTAATATAGTAACACCTACACATAGGGACAAAAATAAATCTTTTGTACATCTTGTACCTGGTAAATAAAAGATTCGAACTTCATGCTGAGTGGGAGAGTCGAGTCAGATTTATGAAAGCCTGGAACATGTTCTATTAGATTTTGTGGCAGAAAAACCACCTACGGCTCAGGAAGATTCGGTGTGTGATTAGATTTCAAAAGACCGGTCGCAAACAACTGCCAGCTCAGCTCTGTTCTGTTAGAGACCTGCCGGGGTGCGTCGCGAGTTTTGACACATAGGTATCCTTTAAAAGCCTTCGGAAACACACACATTTTGTGGGAAAGTTTTCAGCACGCTGCGGACGCTGTAGACCGAGCACTTTAGACCAGCTGGTTAGGGGCAGTTGTGGCTCAAGTGGTTAAGGCTCTGGGTTTTTGATTAGTAGATTGGGGTTCAAGCCCCAACACTGCTAAAATCCGCCACTTGTTGGGCCCTTGAGAAAGGCCCTTAACAATTTCTGCTCCAGAGGTGACCCTGACTTTCAAAAATAAGATATGTGAAGAACGAATTTCATTGTGCTGTAATATATACGTGACAATATAAAAGCTTTGTTTTTGGTCTTTCTAACTTTAACAGATGCCTCAAAAGGACTGTGTTTTATATTACTGAAGAATCAATCAATTTTTTTTGCTTCTATAGAAATTTATTAAGCTTCCATAACATATAGAGGTGAAACATACACCTCTCATATGTATGAAAGTGCAATCTCATATCATTCAAAAAAATACAAAGACCTGGACCTGGCTCCATGGGACATACTGAAGTCATGTTTGATATGAAATTATTGGTTTCTCAGTGATGTGGAATTATTTCTATCTTATGTTGGGCAGATTAAAAAAAAAAAAAACTTGTACGTTGATGTGAAATGTTTTCTGTAAGATGTTTAGAGGAGACTCCAGTGTCAGTGAGTCTTCAGGACAGAGGAGGTGAAGCATCACAGGTTCCTCTGTGACATGAACACGAACCTTTTCATGTCTTATTAACTTAAAGAGATACTTGGAGGAAGGAAAGGATGTGTAGTGCTGCAATAACGTACATGGGAACAGGAAGTAGTTTCATAATAGAAGACGTTCCACAATTTTATTGCCAACTGTGTTCACAAGGAGCAAAAAGTGTGCAAAAACAGCATGTAAACAGGTTGATGGATGTTTATTGGAAATGTGTGTATTTGGTGTAGGTCTGTGGAGTCCATACAGATTATATGTGTGTGTATGTTGTGCTCAGTACAGTGCAGTTCAGTTATTAAGGAGTCTTATGGCTTGTGGAAAGAAACTGTTACACAGTCTGGTCGTGAAGGCTCGAATGCTTCGGTACCTGCTGGGAGGATCCTGAGGCATCTAGAGATATTACAGCTCCAGTTGGATTCCGCGTCATGAAGATTTTGGACCTTCATTGTGGTGAGGATCCTGAGGCATCTAGATATGTTTAGGCTCCAGTTGGATTCCACATGGACTACATGTGGTCTTTGAGGACAACATCCTCCTCATTAATACACAATTGTCAGACTGTATATTTATAATCACACCCTTTGGTGTCACCCATATGAGGATGAGGTTCATTTTTGAGTCTGGTTCCTGTCAAGGTTTCTTCCTCTTCTGTTTAAAAGGAGTTTTTCCTCCCCACAGTCACCTCAGTCACCTCAGACTTGTTTATTAGGGATAAATACAAACACATTTAAATAGAAGTCTAATATTAATCTTGAACTTTTGTATAAAGTTAATCTTTGTATAATAAACGTTTTGTACCATTTCCATCGTTAAAAGCGTTATACAAATACATTTGCATTGAATTTCTCAGCCTCTCTATCGTATTGTTCCGATTGTTATATTTGCTCAATGTTACAGTAGTCACGTTTTTTCCAGACTTTTCGGACGTTCTGTATAATGATTTTTCATTTTAAAAGGAGCATAAACACAACACAAAAATGTTAGATGTTATAAATCTTAAACCTAAAAGAGAAAGAGGGAGAGGGAGAGAGAGAGAGAGAGAGAGAGAGAGACATTAAGTCATATTAAATTGTGCTACTGTCTCTTTATTTCTTTGTAGCCACAAATATCCCTGCTGTTAGTGAGGGAACGGCACGGGAAGTTGTCCCAGACTCAGGGGATCCATTGACATTTGAGATAATCATGTTGGATCAAATATGTTGCTTAAAAGCTTCTGGCAAAAAAAAGAAATAAAATACACATCGATCACATGACAAATTGCAGTTCATATCATTGATTAAAGAAACACCGAATCCTGCAGGATTGAAATCTTTAATCTCCATAATGCACATTTAGAACAGACTGACCTTTAGGAAGCAACGTGTTTCCACTTCCTCGACTTAGACGACGAATAGAGCTGACAGGCAAAACACTCCCAAAAAAACAACAGCAAGCGTTTGAATGAATTCAATCTGTCAAAGTCTTAGGATTTGGGGATTTTAGGATTTTCTAGGTGAGGGTTTAAGAAAGATAAAAGAGGTGCATGCGAGTGTGTATTGCTTTAAGAGCGACAACAACAACAACAACAAAAATGTGTGTTCTCGCACGTTTCACACGTTCTCAAACAGTGCAGGACAAGACAAACAAGACAGACAAGACAGTGCAGGACAAAAGACAGTGCAGACAGAAAGTTACAAGACAATACAAAAAGTACAAAAAATACAATACACAAAAGACAATAAACAGTAAACACAGACAGCGCTGACCGACCAGCGTAAATACTGTATGTGAATACTGAATGTTCAAACAATATTGTGTGCAGTAATACTATAATGAACACAGCTTCTTAGCAGCAGGTCCTTGAGATAATGTATAGAATTGTGCAAAAAACAGCAAACGACTGAAATATTGTATAGTATGTGCAAAATGACTGGAATATTGTACAATATTTTGCAAAACGACTGAAATGTTGGACAGTTTGTGCAAAAGAGCAAAAAAGTGTGCAACACAGCATGTTAACAGTTTGATGGATGTAAGCAGCACGTAACAGTTTGATGTGTCAGTGTGTGTGTTTGGTGTAGGTCTGTGCAGTCCATACAGATGATGTTCTCATCAAGTTCTCGCAAGTTCTCCCTTCGGCTTCCTTTCGGTTTCTTCGGTTTACTCCTAAAGTCTAAAGCCACAGCGATGAGGGATGGAAGGGACTCCAAATTATACCATCATGAATTATGTTGGTGCGAGTACGCTGACATGACATCCAGGACGTATTCCCACATAACGCCCAGTATTCCTGGGATAGACCTCGCTGAACAGGATAAACGCTTACTAAAGATTCAATAAGTGCCTGATACAGATACGGTTGATACGGTTAGACAAACAGAAATTAAAATCTAATCCGATTAATCAGTGAATCTGTAAAATCTCACATGGGAAACTTCTGCAATCGCAGCCTGATGCTAAATATTCATTTATTTGAATCCCCGTGTATTTAATGGGAGATGTTAATATTACAGTAGCAACACATATTATGAAGGTCATATCCTTAATAAACAGTTATTATAATTAATTATAAAAATGAGCAACACTTCATTGCTAAGTTTATTATTTGTTTAGGGTGTTTTGAGGGGGTTTCGAATTCTGGCAAGGTTACTTCAAGGTTACTAAAGCTCTTATCTCATGCATTATGAATCATTAGCATTAGAAGTAATGTGTATAACATGTCTTATAGCCAATATTGAACAAATCCAGCCCCATGTTCTATAATCTCCATTATGAGACCTGACATATTAGCATCTTAAGAACATCGGCAGAATTCAACATCGCGAGAAACTATTAAATTCATTTATTTCTAAATTCTACAAGTAGAACAACATACAGTATATAATGCCTTACGAATGCATCATAACATGTTCGTTAAGCATACTGCCTTCACACAAAGCCTTAAGAATTTCTAAACACATTATAAACATTGCAGTAAAATGTAGTGACTGTGAGTCTACAAGCGCACATTAATTTTTTTAAACATATAAAACTTACCGCACACCAATAAATAAAATCTCACGTGTGTTCTGACTCTCACACGTGTTCTACTGATCGATTTACTGTTACAAACATGATCTGTATTTATATCTGTATATATGTACTCAGTAATGGTAAATACTGTTCATCGGTTATTACACAGTTCATAACCGAGGTTTTAATGATGTTCAGTTATTCATTTTTAATTCTATTTTATTAAGGTGGAATTTTTGAGCTGATTTTGTTACAGTACTTTTTACTTCTGCATTTACACCAACATTTATTTACTGTAATTTAAAACTCAGACCATTTGTGCAACATTGGAAAGATGTCATTTTATTGGTTCTTATTAGGATTCCATATAGAAATGGCCAGAGCCTCTTTGAGCTTTTTCCGCTCCTGTCCACCACGTTAGGGGCGAAAGTCTTCCACTTATTTCTTTTCCAGCCACATCTTCTGCTTTGCTACTTCCTTTTTGGACAGATTCACACTCAGCAGGTTCCTTCCCACAATCTTCCCGTTCATCTCCCTGATAGCTGTGTTGGCTTCAGCTTCAGAGGAATATGATACGAATCCATATCCTTTCGACATCATAAACTGTACAGAAATCCAACAATGAGCATTAAACACAGACTAAAATATATCTAAAGCAGAATAGCTATGCTGTGTTAGTATCAGGGAACTGTGACTGAACCCCCTACAGTCCACATATGCATCTTATCTATCCATACTGATAACATTTCAAAGAGCAGCTAAATAAAATACAGTGTATGAAAAAAACACGTCTTCTAAAACAGAGAAGAAGAGGAAGTGAACACAGTGTATTGGGAAAGGAAGAAACTGGAGGGATTAGTAGTTCACCTTAGCACTGATGATATTCCCGAACTTTAAGAACTTCTTATAGAGGTGCTGCTCATCAATGGTGGAGTCCAAACCCCTAATGAACAGTTCAACTCCCTGCAGAACAAAGTCCAGTTAACATCCAGTGTGTTAAATAAGCCAAAAAGCTCAAAAAGTGAGAAATGAGACTGAAAAATAAACCGGAAATCCCAAAGCAGCATGTAAAAGTGATTAAAGTGATTCATGATAATCAGATCACGTTAGTGACACGTCCCCATGTCCACATATGGACACAAAGGCACGTCCTCTCAGGTCTGCGATGTGCAGACAGACTTTAATGCTGTACCTTTGTGTTTGGTGTGCTGTAGGCAGTCTTCTGCTCCCGAACATCCACTGAATTCTCCTTCTGCTTTATCTTCTTCTTTTTGTCAAAGTCCTCGACTTTTTCTTTCTTTTCTATGACCGCATCAACCTTGTCCTTCTTCTTAATAACTTTCTCCCTCTTTTCCTGAACCAGTTCAAGACTGTCCTTCTCCCTCTGCTCTATCTTTTTCTTTTTATCAAAGTCCTCAACTTTTTCTTTCTTTTCTATGACCTTCTTAACCTTGTCCTTCTTCTTAATTTTCGTAACTTTCTCCCACTTTTCCTGAACCAGTTTATGATTCTCCTTGCTGACCTTCTGCTCCTTGTGCTTCTCTGACTCCTCCAGCTCAGCATCCAGTGCGTCCATAATTTCTCCCCATGTCAGTTGGGGAGGAGTCGGTGAAGAGACGATGGATGCAGCATTACCTGTCGGAACGGGACGCACATCCGAGGCCGGTTGATACACAGGTTTTGGGGGAGATGCAGGTTTGGGTGGAGACACATGTTGGGGTACAGACACGGTCCCAGGTGGAAACACGCTCTCGGGTGAAAATGTGGCTCTTCCTCCCAGGAGCTTGTTAACCGTAGTGTCTCGGAATTCATCATCTTCTTCCTGAATTGTAGTCTGTAGGAGAAGAAAACAGAAGAAACTGATTGTTTCAGAAAAACAAAAAGAAATGAACAGGTTGATACTGAGGCTCACTGATAAAAATAATGACATTTCTCTTCAGAAACAGACCTGAATCTATTACTTATTATGCTGTATATTATACTGTATTCCACTTCTGTGTTAAATCATCATGTCCAAGGCTTCAGTGCTCCTTAAGACAATAAGCTACTTGTCTTACAATTTAATATGAAATGAATAGAAATGTAAGTGAATAATAAACTATACAAACTTTATATTAAATTATACAGTATGAATTAAATAGAACGGATCCTGATGATCAAATTCACTAATCAGCAAAGTCATAATCAGGAAACTTACCATTTTCCAAACTTGGTGGTGTGTGTTGTGTAAAAAGTGTGGTGTGTGTTGTGTAAAAATGGTGGTGTGTGTTGTGTAAAAAGTGTGGTGTGTGTTGTGTAAAAAGTGTGGTGTGTGTTGTGTAAAAAGTGTGGTGTGTGTTGTGTAAAAAGTGTGGTGTGTGTTGTGTAAAAATGGTGGTGTGTGTTGTGTAAAAATGGTGGTGTGTGTTGTGTAAAACTAAGAAAGTTTGCTGTGTAAATGGTGAATAGTAAAATAGTCGCTCGCTCGATGAACTTCTCTCACTGTGTTTGAATTCGAATGTCAACAATTTAAATGTAAACGGTGTTGAGCTCTCATTCTGTTCCGGATCCTCTATGACATCACAGGACTCGTCCTACAGCATCCTTCAGTGTTATACACTACACTACTAACATATGTAACCCTATGTTTACCTTCACAACCACAACACAACATGACAATCATTTTATTCTACTTAAATTGTCCTGACTAGTATTTTAATAGACTTTAATGTTTGTGCTACAGTCTATTCACACAGATATATAGACTGTGATTAAAGCATGAAGATACCAGAGTAAATCTCAGGATCATCTGATTTCTAACAAAAACAATGTGAATCTATCAAATGAAGTGAAGTTATTAGGTTTCTTTCCTCCTCATGCTGCTTTTTTATTCTTTGTCATATTGACATTACTACAGTCAGCTATCAGGACAGGAAAGATCGGCTCAGTCACCACATTCACTCCGCACTTACACAACAATCACTTGATCTTATTTTACTTTACAATAGATTTTTTTAATCTATTCTACTTTGTTTTATTTTGTTGTATTTTATATTTCTAAATCCCCCTTTTTTGACTCTATTCTATCGGATTATATCTTTTATACAACAGACCCTTGTAAATAGCAGCTCACTGCATGTGGTATCCTGTATGATTGTGTGTCAGCAATAGAATTAAAATTTCATTATAAACATTGTGACCATATACGCTTATAAAAGCTGATGTCTGACACGGTCAATAACAAGGACACTAATCCATTTATTTACTTTAATAAGGCCGACACTTTTCATCTGACTACACAGTAAAAGAAGAAGAAGAAGAACTTTTTCCTTTTTTCCACATACATTATTTATCATTATTTGTTTGTAGATCTGTGCAGGGGCGGTTCTAGACCTTCTTTAGGGTGGCTCCAGCCCCCCCGTCTGTGATCTCAGCCACCCTAATACTAGAAGTATAATTTAAAATAAATATAAATAAAAAATAATATATATAATAATAAATAAAAATAAAAAACAAAAATGCAGGATATGTCGTCGATGGGAAAGAAAATATATTCTTATAAACGATGTAAAAATACATCGTTTATAAGTTTGATCCAAGAGCGATTTTTTTCACTTTGCTTTTACGCGTTGTAGTCTTTCAGAAGTGCAGCACAGGAACAGCACAGGAACGCGCAGCTGCACGCACAGTCAGAGGAAACCGGAGTACCCGGAGGAAACCCCAGAGGCACGGGGAGAACACTAAGCCACTGTGCCCCACAGGACGCGTTTATCTATACCGTTAATCGGCAGAAAGCCGCAAAGATGCCAACCAAAAGCGGTGAAATGTCACTATTCTTATTACGAGTTGTAGCACAAACAAAATATTAATGCAAACAATCCATTTAATACTAAATAAAAATAACATTTATTGATTTGGTCTTTGTCTTGTGAATATTTTTTTTTATTAATGACTGCATTCATTAGACACACTGTTTGTAGAGAATGTACACATACATGAACTGATCTGATTCAAGACCGGCATCATTACATCATGCATAAAATTTTGGTGTCCACTTTTGCCATTTTAAATAATACCATAACTTTTGGCTTACTATGAAGTCATATAATATATAATATAAAACTCTTCTTGTTTTAAATTCTCACTTAAGGCTAAAGATGAAACCCTAGAACTGCCCCTGGATCTGTGGAATTCTGATGTCCATCATTCTTTGCTGCAGAACCTGTCTAAAATAAACAGCAAACACTGTAGAAAGGACAGGTTTAAATAACCCACATATCATTTTATTTCTATTTTATTGAAACAACTATTTTTCTAATATGATCCTCACCTTAGTCTCATATCCTGTTCATATCACACCTCCACTGGACACGGTCTCTTCCTCCTTTAGGCTGATGTCTTCTGCAGGTGCAATTTACACCTGAGATTGCACACACACACACACACACACACACACACACACACAAACTCACACACACACACACACAAACTCACACACACACACACACAAACTCACACACACACACACACAAACTCACACACACACACACACACACACACACACACACACACACACACACACACACACAAACTCACACACACACACACACAAACTCACACACACACAAACTCACACACACAAACTCACACACACACAAACTCACACACAAACTCACACAAACTCACACACACACAAACACACACATACACACACAAACTCACACACACACAAACTCACACACACACACAAACTCACACACACACACAAACTCACACACACACACAAACTCACACACACACACACAAACTCACACATACGCGCACACACACACAAACTCACACACACACAAACTCACACACACACAAAAACGCGCACACACACACAAACTCACACACACACACACACACACACAAACACACACACACACACACTACCCTGATCAGCCATATTACTAACACCAGTGACAGATGATGTGAATAACATTGATTATCTCGTTACAGCGGCACCTGTAAAGAGGTGGGATGTATTTTATTAGGCAGAATTTGAACAGTCAGATCTTAAAGTTGATGTGTAAATTGTAAAACAAGCAAGAGTTTGGATCTGAGCGATTTTGATCAGGGTAGAAATGCCAGAATGTCCAAATCAGCAGGTCTTGTGAGATGTTCCCACCATGGGAATGGTTCAGGAACAGCTTGTGCATTAATACAGTGTGTAGTACAGAAATGTACATTTACCTCCAGACACACACACTTATTGCTCCAGGCACAATGCCGTGTCATCTTACAAACACGAAGCAGCACATTGTGCTAATCCTCCATTGATATCACATACAGCTGCTTTAACCGCTAACATGTTAACGTGCTAATGTGTTTACAATCTGTTATTCTGACCTGAGATTTCATTCTTTACACCACAGTCTGGCGTGAACTGCAGTCATAACTGTGGAAAATCGGTAAAAAAAAAACAAGGTAGGATTTTTCTCTGTGTTAACTAACCTGAAGTGGTTTCTGAATCCTGATGATTTAAATGTCAGACGCATTGCCACTGAAAATGTCACTAATCTTTTAAAAAAAAAAGGGTTTCTTTCATTTTGGGGAATTGTGCAGTATGATAATATTCTTATGTTATTTACATGATGACTAGGTGTTTTTCTGATTAGCATTATATTAGCATTATCGCCCTTTTTTTCACTTAAATATAATTCAATTCAAAATTCAATTAAAATTTATTATTAACACTTTTAACGATGGACGTTGTCTCAGAACAGCTTTATAGAACATTGCAGTAAATGCCAGACGTCTGGAGATCCTTCACAGCAGAGGTTCTCAGCAAAGAACCTTCAACGAGGAACGTTCTCTAACAAGCATGAAAACAAAATGAAAGAAGAGATTATTCATTCATTCATTCATTCATTCATTCATTCATTTTCTACCGCTTATCCGAACTACCTCGGGTCACGGGGATCCTGTGCCTATCTCAGGCGTCATTGGGCATCAAGGCAGGATACACCCTGGACGGAGTGCCAACCCATCACAGGGCACACACACACTCTCATTCACTCACACACTACGGACAATTTTTCCAGAGATGCCAAGAGGATATTATAAAGGGTTTAATCAGAAAAGAAGACAGGGGAGGGAGGGAGGGAGGGAGGGAGAGAGGGAGAGAGAGAGAGAGAGAGAGAGAGAGAGAGGAAATAATCTTAATATGAATACACAATTCTAAATAGAAATAAATAAAAATGTGAATGCACTTTTGTGTCTCCTCCTCAGCTCATGGACATGTTGTGATTCTTCCATTTTCCATTCTGCAATTTCATAACACAGAGCTTCTGAATGATAAGGAACTGGGAACATCTCCATGGCAACAGGCTCCCGTGGTGCAGCGGTGGGCAGGTGGGATGAAAAGGGGGTCTGCCACGTTCAGCAGGAGACTGGAATTACCGCCATGTGCAGGCTCAGGAGGAAAGAAAAACAAACAAATTCACCACCGTCTTCATCACAGCCCTCGTCTTCATCACCGTCACAGGAGCACAGGGTCAGCGCTTCGCTCGTTACCGCTAACAACGCCAGGATTGAATGCAGTTATTTATTTTGCAAATCGAACAAAAAGACAAACAAAGCTTCAGAGCAGCATTAGGGTTAGAGTTCAGGTTTATTTCTGAAATATTCTCTAGAATGCTGGATTCTGATTGGTCAGAAGGTTTTGGTTGTAATACGTGATCATTTCTATAGTAACTTCTCACCTCGTTCACGGCGGATTCTCTACTGCTAATTTAAAAGATCCGTGTGTGTGGAATTAATCTACGAGGTTTTTAATCTAACACGCATGGAATAAGTCTCCAGTGTCAGGGTTTTGTCAGTCAGAGGGAAATTCTGTTCATCTTTACGTGTTTAATCGCTTTTTTTTCTCGTTAACATGACGAACTGTGGGGTTTTTTATCGTCTTAATATACAGAGCTGATGAAAAACGAGGCTGGTGAAGGAACAAACGTTTATAGCTGTTGGTATGTGGGTTGATTACAGTAGCTTTGCTGATGACACACAGTTATGTGACTGTAGGGCATTAGTCAGTGGAGACTTCATACTTCTCAACTTATTACTTCCTCCTGCTCGACTCTGACAGACTCATGTGCTTGTTCTAGGACCACATGCATCCAGAAGTAAGATTTCTGATTCCAGAGTAAGAATCCAGAGATTCCAGTCAAATTTCATATTGATTATAAAGTACTATTAATGACCTATAAAACACTGAATGGTCTCACAATGCTGAGGACAGATCAAACAATACAACCACTAAGAACCCATCACACTGTCTTTGATCTGATGTTACGTCGGTCATCTTTGTGCTCGGGTCTTCAGCAGGAAGGAATCAGTGTTAAGTCTGTAATGAACTCAGTAATGACTCTGACCTGTTAGTTCCTCAGGAGCTCTTAGTTACACAATTCTACTGGACTATAAACTGTCGTAGAAACGACATTATTGCATCATTACATTGACATTATTTCCTGTCCAGTGTCACCTAAATGACGATGAGGTTCACTTCTGAGTCTGGTTCCTCTCAAGGTTTCTTCCTCTCATCATCTCAGGGAGAACACCGTCATCTCAGGCTTGATCATAAATTTTGTATTGTTTCTATACTTTTGTTAAGCTCCATTGAGACAATGTGAATTGTTAAAGTGCTACACAAATAAATTGTATTGAAACGAATAAACATCTTTATCGTCTTCATTCTCTTTCACCACTCTGATTAAAACTAACAGAGTAACCTGACTTTTTTGAGTAGGTGGTGCAGACAGGAAAACCAGAGCAACTGAAAAAAGAAAAAAAAACCCACCGTGACGAACACCCGCAGGCGAGACTCTCAGGACCAGCAGGAACAGGCTTTGTTGTGCGTATGTTTTCTCAAAACGTCCTACAACTGAGATGTAAAGGATACGAGTCTTACTCATGACCCTCTGATAGACAGGATTGTGCTCAGGACCTCTGAGGGCTTAACGTACATGAAATATTTCCCTGTGATTATAAACTGGTCTAAACACAGTCCTGGGTTTATGTAGTCTGAGGTTTCACACTGCTCTACTTTACCCGGGTTAACACTAAATCCTGGCTCTTTATAATCTGATAACGTGGTTTCGTTACCACGACGTAAAGTGGGCGTGTTTCTGGAGGTTTTGGAAAAACGCCTTCTTTCAAAAAAACAGCGTACTACGAAGGACAAAACAGTCATACAGGTAGATTTATTTTAGAAAACAAATAAACAACCAAAAACTACGGTTAGGGTTAGGGTTAGATGATCAAATAGGCCACGCCTACCCGATGACGCAATACCTGTTACGCTGTACTGAAATCCCTGGAAATAAGTGCCTGCCTTCACACTGTACATTCCTAAACCCTGGATCTTCTTATTTGCATATTTGTGTATCAGTGACTCTGATTGGATAAATCCAGCGTTCGTCCTCTTTAAATAACGGCTCGTCTCACGCTTTCACATCAGTGAGGGAAAAAGTGCTTTTGAAAAGTGAGAGTTTTGTGCTTCTGCACACGAGCAGCTTCTGTTATCTTTCACAGCGTTATCGTCTTTTTTGCTCTTTTTGACGTTTAGTCGACCGGCCGTTCGTTTGTTCGTTCGTTCGTTGACCTCTGACCTCTGATTTATTCAGCGTGACGTATTTCCCCCTCTCTACAGCACACACTCCTGTGATGTTTACAGTGTGTTTCGCCTCCTGACTCTATCTACCGAGCCGTTTTTGTTCGGCGTTGTTCAGCTCCGTCCTGATTTTCACCTCATACGATGCCGAAGCGCCGTTCAGGTTCTGATCGGTTGTCTGTTGCTAAGCGACTAGCCGTAACATTTAGTCAGCACCTAACGAGCTGATTGCTTTTTGTTAACTCGTTAAAACGAGACTACGAACAATTTAGTAGCAACTTTATTTTAGGGAGAGAAAAAAAAAAGGATTTTCTGTACAGCTTTCTGCATAAATCTGAGTTCTGTTAAATAAACGAACAGATTTTATCGGTGAAGATACTGAATTTCCTTCAAGATCTGAGGTGGGTTCCTGTTCCTTTTCAGTCCAGAGGAGGAGAGAAGGGAGAAGGAAAAAAAGAAAAGTGGTGAGCACTTCAGAGAGCAGCGTTGTGTCTCCTGCCTCATCATCGAGCTGGAGTGAGAAACACAATCAGAGAGCTGAGAGACTTCTGAAACGAGCAGCGCAGGATTAAATCAGGGTTTATAAAGCGTGTCAAAGCCTCAGGGAAGCGCAAACGACGCAGAAAATCCCTTAGCGCATGAATACGAGATGAGCTTTTGTTCTTTTCTTTACACGACAAACACACAAAATAAACGAAGTCGATATTCGACGCTGTTTTACTGCCAAATATAAATTTACCTTTAATTTAACTCTGAATACGTCGCCGAATGCAGAATATAAGAAACAGCGAACGTCTGAGGTGCAGTCGTGTCCTTCTCTGTAGTGCCACCGTGTGGATGTCTGTGATAATCACGAGCTCTGGCAGAAGCTCTGCAGGAACATCACCATTCATTCATTTTCTACCGCTTATCCGAACTACCTCGGGTCACGGGGAGCCTGTGCCTATCTCAGGCGTCATCGGGCATCAAGGCAGGATACACGCTGGACGGAGTGCCAACCCATCACAGGGCACACACACACACTCTCATTCACTCACACAATCACACACTACGGACAATTTTCCAGAGATGCCAATCAACCTACCATGCATGTCTTTGGACCGGGGAGGAAACCGGAGTACCCGGAGGAAACCCCCGAGGCACAGGGAGAACATGCAAACCCCACACACACAAGGTGGAGGCGGGAATCGAACCCCCAACCCTGGAGGTGTGAAGCGAACTTTTTTGTTAAAAAAAAACAACAATTATTTTGTTAAAGCAAAATAATCAAAAAATAATAAATAAAGCAAAATAAAATCTTATATATAACATATCATTCTTTACTCTTTTTAAAAGGATCCTGATTAACAGCTTTTGGAGTCTGATGTGGCGTCAGTTTAAACATCTCTGGCGTAACACCAGCACCTGGGGTCACCACGTGAGGGTCAGAACATGGAGGTGATTTAGATCGATGACTTCCTGGCACTCGTCTGAGCGACCGGTCAGGGAGGGACATGGACATGAAGATGGACAAACTGGGACATAAAGGAACACAGCGGCTCTATTTACTGAGACGTTTGAGGTTGGATTCAGCTGTGAAGATTTTTAGAGTCTGTTGTTTTATTGCGTCTTTATTTAAATTCATTTCTCATTGGTTTACTTTTTATGTTTCTTTTCCTTCTTTTCCCTCATTATCTTCTTCCCCCATTACTTTCCTTTCTGTCTTATGTCTTTAATTTTTTTCTTTTTGTTTCTTTACCGATATTTTCTTTTTCTAATTGTTTCTAATTGTAATTTTATTTTTTTATTTTTCCTTCCTTTCTTTCATATAAAGAATATTTCTTTCTTTAACTCGTACATATTATTATAGTCTTCCAGTGTTTTATTCGTTCTTTTTTCCTAGTAGCTTTTCCTTATTTATTTTTTTCTTTCTTCCTTCCTTTTTTAGTGCTCTCTCTCTTTCTCTCCCTCTTTATTTCTCTGTCTGTCGCTATCTCTCTTTCTCTGGCTGTCTCTCTCTGTCTGTCTGTATCTCTCTCTGTCTGTCTGTATCTCTCTCTCTCTCTGTCTGTATGTCTCTCTCTCTGTCTGTCTGTATGTCTCTCTCTCTGTCTGTCGCTATCTCTCTTTCTCTGGCTGTCTCTCTCTGTCTGTCTCTGTCTCTGTCTCGGTCTGTCTGTATCTCTCTCTCTCTGTCTGTATCTCTCTCTCTGTCTGTCTGTATGTCTCTCTCTCTGTCTGTCTGTATGTCTCTCTCTCTGTCTGTCGCTATCTCTCTTTCTCTGTCTCTGTCTCTCTCTCGGTCTGTCTGTATCTGTCTCTCTCTCTCTCTCTCTC
>NC_083460.1:41156310-41248810 GCF_030014155.1 Tachysurus vachellii
AGAGAGACAGAAAGAGAGTGTGTGCGTGAGAGACAGACAGACAGAGAGAGACAGAAAGAGAGAGAGTGTGTGTGTGTGTGTGAGAGAGAGAGAGAGAGACAAAGAGACAGAAAGAGAGAGTGTGTGTGTGAGAGAGAGAGACAGAGAGAGACAGAAAGAGAGAGAGAGTGTGTGTGTGTGTGTGTGTGTGTGTGTGTGTGAGAAAGTGTGAGAGAGAGACTGACAGACAGAGAGAAAGACACAAAAAGAGACAGACAGAGAGAGAGAGACGGAGAGACACAGAGAGACAGAAAGAGAATGTGTGCGTGAGAGAGAGAGAGACAGAGTGTGTGTGTGTGTGTGAGAGAGAGAGACAGAGAGACAGAAAGAGTGTGTGTGTGTGTGTGTGTGTGTGTGTGTGTGTGTGTGTGTGTGTGTGTGAGAGAGAAAGTGTGAGAGAGAAAGTGTGAGAGAGAGACTGACAGACAGAGAGAAAGACACAAAAAGAGACAGACAGAGAGAGAGAGAGAGAGAGATGGAGAGACACACAGAGAGAGAGAAAGACACAAAAAGAGACAGACAGAGAGAGAGAGAGAGAGAGACGGAGAGACACACAGAGAGAGAGAGAGAAAAAAACCTCATGATGTGTGGAATGTTTTGTGGTGACAAATTCACAGAAAGTCCTAATGTATGAGCACCGATGGCATGGAATTCTGCCGTTTCACAAAATCCAACACCGTACGATTCACGCACGGTTTCTCGCCGCGACGCGTCAGCTCTGGCGTGACGGCGAGGAGAATCAGCACCAATTACATTTCAGAAGGAGGAAAAACAAAATAAAACAAACCATGTCAGTTCTGTGCTCTGCGGATACGCTCACGGTACGACAGCGTAGGGAAGTGTATCCACACAAAGAAATAGTCCCATGGTGCTACATGACTCATCAGATTGGTGTCTTCACCTGATTCCAGCAGAGCATGGCGTTAAAAAAAAAAAACAACACCGTGATGATGTCACGTGAGTTTCCTTACTTTACAAAAAATATTTACAAGCGAGAGACGTCCGTTAAGTGCATTTTAACAATTTACAAATTTTTAATGAAGGTCTCTCTCTGCTGTATCTGTACGGCGTGTGTGATTACTGCGGACAGGAAGTTCCACCGTTTCTTGATTAAAAAGAAATCGTTTGCTCAAAATTCTGTATTAGAACTCGAGTCTTAGGTGCAGATGATGGACAGAGTTCGGGAATAGACGTTTAGGATGCGTGACGGAAAACAAAAGAGCCGCTCACCCTCTTCTGCATACTTCACCGTGATACCCATCGCCGTGACTGACAGGGGGAGGAGTGAGAAGCCCCGCCCACAAATAAAGCTGATAACAGATAACCTCTGTGTCGTTTTATCGTTTTTCCTCTGTTTGTGAGCCGATTAATTTTGCATCCCACTTTGCTACATCACTGATGTAATGAACACCTGAATACTAAATGTGTTTAAATAAAGAACACGATATTTACGTTCGCGAACTCTAAACTGTATAAACGATACGTTTATTTTATATGAAACGATCTGTGCTTGTGTAGTTGTTGGGCTTCGATGGTGTAACGATCCCGCTTTATGAAGTAAAGTCTGTCATCGGAGCGATCTAAAAAAATTGTAATCTACAATTACATCATCATCGTCGTCATCGTCAACATCGTCATCAATCCCGCGCTCACAGCTTTGTGTTTCGGCGGCTGGTTTTAACCGATGTTACATGATTCTCTGTTTAAAACTCGAACGCGAACCTGCGTAGGCTTCCGTTTAAAGTGTCGTTTGAAGTCTGTGTTCGGCGAAACGTTGGAACTGTTATCCGCGGCGACCTCACACACGCTACACATACAGCGGAGAGAGAATTAGATTAGATTAGATTAGACTGAGGGGGGGAAAAAAAAAACAGCTCAAATTGTTCGTTGAACTGTGGTTTTCTTTTCGGGGACATGATCGGAGTTAACCTGAAGTTTATGTACATGTGAGTCTGAAGGTGAGCTTATGCGTTGAGCCTCAGCGACTGATCCTCCCTCCTCCTGGAGGAGATATCGATGTCTATGGAATCTTTCCCGAGAATGAGCCGGAGACGTTTTGCTTGTGGAAGCGGGATGAAATCGTCCTCGTAATCGTCGTCCTCGTCGTCCTCCTCCTCCTCCTCCTCCTCGTCGTCCTCCTCCTCCTCCTCTTCCTCCGACGAAGGCTGCTGTTCCGCACGCTTGCTCCTGTGGTTGCTATGGAGAAACGTCTGCGTGACCAGGTGCTCGCTGTCCTCGCGCTTCAGCTGGATCTTCAGTTTGCTGGAGCTGCTTCGGGGCGCCGAAGCGAAGCCGTTGTTGAACCTGGCTCCGTAAGAGCTTCCCTCGTCTCGCTCGTGCTCTTTCCCGAGCTTGATGCTGATCTTCGAGGAGTTCATGTGAGCCTGTCTGGTCTCGCCGCTGTCCCTCCGTCGGCGCAGGGTCAGCTTGGGAATCCCTGTGCTGCTGTCCAGGATCACCGCGTCGTAGTGCGGAATTCTGTTCTTTTTCTTCCCTTTTCCCAAACTCCGACTTCCTCCTTTAGATTTGTCCTTTCTGGAGGAACCGCAATGCCGAGTCCTTTCGGGAAACCCCAGGAGCACGTCCTTCACGCTGGGACTTTGCATGAACCTTGGGGTGAAATGTTCGCTGCGTTTGTCCTCGCTCTTTATCCTCCTGTCCAGGTGGAGCTGAGTGAACTGGTGACGCTGGGAGTTAGAGACTCTCCTCACGTAGACGTCTTCAGGTGTTTTCTGGTCCGACCTCAAGCCGTGAGCGAGATACTCCTCCATGTCCTCCGGCTCCGTTTTAATGACCGGGGTTTGTCCTTGGAAAGTGCTTCGTTCGCCGTTAACACCGTCAACACCGTCCGCTTCCTGTGCTTTATGTAAAGTCCTGGTTGACCTTCGCGTCCTGTAGGTGCAGCTCTCGGATTCTGCGGGACATTTTAAAGACGGCTGATTGTTTTCCTTCGCGTTGTGTCGTGTTATGCAGTCCCTCGATCCTGCCGAGTTAAAAGTCCTAAGCGAGTCTTTCTCCTTTTTCACACGGACGTCACTACAGAGCGCCGCTTTCGGCTCTTTACCGGAGGTCTTCGCCTCCGACCCTCGGCTTTGGCTCCGTAACCTCAAACTCGTGAGCGAAGGCTTGGAGGGTTTCGATTTCAGTCTCTTTGGTACCCTGTTATTAGCTTGACTTTGTTTGGAAGGTGAGGTAGATGTGTAAGCTCTAGAGAGAGACTGTCCATCATGACTCCTGGTTTTTACCCTCGTGCTAGACGGCGCTCTTTTCCTAGACGCTAAACAGAGAAAAAAAAAAGGCGTTAATTAGAAATATTTCTCAGGATGTTTTTCTGCAAACATTTTTATACGGCAGTTTTGAATTCTTAATCCTGATTGGTCAGAAGGTGTCAAATCATCTTGTACAACAGCAGCTCTGACGAACACAGATTAATATTAACGAATACGTTATCGTTTCTGTAGTAGTCGCTCAGACACGAGGACATGTACAGCGGAAACGACCGGTGAGGAAATAACTTGTTTCATGGCACGACCTGGAAACAACATTATAAAGGATTTAAAAAATAAAAAAAAAAGAAAAATCTGTAGAAAAAAAATCTGTAGAATGTTTGACACTAATTATAAATAAAAAAGGCAATTTCCTTCATACTGTTTTCTAACTACAGTCTGTTACTGAACCGTCAGCGCTAACGCTGGACCTCAAGCTGGATTCAAAAGTGTTTGCAGCTTATTGGTGCTTTTGAGTGCGTGTAAATTTCACACATACGAAGACAAACTAAAGAAACGAAGACGAGCTACTTTAAATCCTTAAAACCGTTCATACGGATTCCTGAACTTTTATATCATTAACACAGTGTACTGTGGAGTGACGTTTCTTATTGTTAGCACGTTTATAGTGTTTAAATCAGAGACTACGATTGAAATGAAAATTCATTCTCTCTCTCTCATTTTCTACCGCTTATCTGAACTACCTCGGGTCACGGGGAGCCTGTGCCTATCTCAGGCGTCATCGGGCATCAAGGCAGGATACATCCTGGACGGAGTGCCAACCCATCACAGGGCACACACACACACACTCTCATTCACTCACGCAATCACACAGTACGGACAATTTTCCAGAGATGCCAATCAACCTACCATGCATGTCTTTGGACCAGGGGAGGAAACCGGAGTACCTGGAGGAAACCCCCGAGGCACGGGGAGAACATGCAAACTCCACACACACAAGGTGGAGGTGGGAATCGAACCCCAACCCTAGAGGTGTGAGGCGAACGTGCTAACCACTAAGCCACCGTGCCGCCTTTTTGCCATTAATTAAAGAATAAAAGCAAGAATGCCAAAACAAACCCATAAAAGAAAATAAATAGCAATGTGATAAATAGTGGGATAAATGTGGGTTGCTAGTTTGTGTGCGCAGCGTCTCGGCTGACGGAACGTCGGGCTCGCGTTTATTTTTATGAACGTTATTTATTACTAATTATTTTTTTTCATTGTCGTCATTATCTACTTCTGATTTTAGGAAATCAGGAATATATTTGCCTGATGTAAACATTTACACATAAGGGTTTAAGAAAAGAGAAGCGTCGAGGCGAACGTCCGACTCCGACAAGCTCGATGTGTTTTTCTTTATGTGCTGAATGTTGAGGGATAAAAAAAGCTTTTCTTTAAACCCTGTATATAAACTGAGAGTGACAGATCAACAAAGCAGCCTGTATTAAACAGACTGAAGGTTTTCTGCCCCACAGAGTTCAGTTAATACCCCAGACAGGTGTGAGGGTCTAAGAGCAGCTGTGGATGCGTTTACGCTGCCGAGTCATCGTGGATCAAAGCATCAGCAGAAGCTCTGTAGAGGAACAGAAGAATATACGATGAAGGAACTGGGTGGGATTTAATGCAGCAGGCTCACGCTTCAACTTAATGGAATTGTGAGTAGCGGTGACGAGTCGTGAGCTTGAGCCAGGTTTATACCGCTGTGTGTTTGCGTCACGACAGAGAGATGGGGCTTATGGGGAGCGCTGAGGGGTCGCGTGAAGACGTCCAAAACACTAACAGCTTGTCAGATTGGATAAGAACGACTTCTGCTGTCTTAAATCGTGAAACTAATGACAAGAGAACGAGTACGAAAAAAGCTAAACTAATAAATTTGTATCCTTTCTGCACTTTACCGCCTTTTTTTTTTACAAAATCAATACAAGAGTCTTTATAGAGGACACTACAGTGGAGTTAGAGTGAAATCGTCGGTGGTCAAAGAAAATCATTTTGAAGAACGCAACTTTTGACGTGACATACGGAAGCTCCTCAGGTGAAGACGAAAAGAAAAAGGGGACGTCAATTTCACCGGAAGCATCTTTAAAGTGAATGTACAATGTAGCTAAATTTTCTCTGGTTCAACAAACAAACAAACAAACAAACAAACAAACTAATCTATCTATGCATTTGTTAGGTGACGTGCTATAAAGTGAGATTTCTTTCAGATTTATTTCCTGCACAGGAAAATATATTTGACTGTAATATGTCCAGGGGGGCACGGTGGCTTAGTGGTTAGCACGTTCGCCTCAAACCTCCAGGGTCGGGGTTCGATCCCCGCCTCCACCTTGTGTGTGTGGAGTTTGCATGTTCTCCCCGTGCCTCGGGGGTTTCCTCCGGGTACTCCGGTTTCCTCCCCCGGTCCAAAGACATGCATGGTAGGTTGATTGGCATCTCTGGAAAATTGTCCGTAGTGTGTGATTGCGTGAATGAATGAGTTTGTGTGTGTGTGTGCCCTGTGATGGGTTGGCACTCCGTCCAGGGTGTATCCTGCCTTGATGCCCGATGATGCCTGAGATAGGCACAGGCTCCCCGTGACCCGAGGTAGTTCGGATAAGCGGTAGAAGATGAATGAATGAATGAATGAATGTAATATGTCCAAATAATCACTTTACTCCACATTAATTTCTTCACCTTGTAGCAATATCTCACTATTAATTAAACATGTATACATTTTTCCCCTCCTTAGTCACTAATAAATAATTACATTTTTATTTTTAAGAAAATTACTCCTTTTAACATAATAATATACTATACGCTTGCTTCTAAATCAAATATTTCTAACTTGTTGTTAATGTATAGCATATTTTTCATTACATATATTTTACTAATAATTTTTTTATGAATTATTAAATCGTTATTAATATTCATAAGATTTTTTTTATGTACTATAAGATAGCTTGTAAACGGATTAATTCGTGATGATACGTACTGCGGACTGCAGAATCCTGGTATCGTGATGTGATGCATTTTATCGGATCGTTTGTCTTTTCTCTACATTTGCTTTAGTGATCATGAGGATGCTCGTGTGGAAAAACATCCGTTCTGTCTTAAAGGTTTGTTCCTCGCGTCCTCTCGTTTATTATATGTTTAACATCCTGAAAATTTCTGCCCCCTAGTGGACACGGAGAATATTCAAAACATACAGACGAACCCTGAGTCGTCACACAGAGACTTGGATTTGCTGACTGATCTTACATGAGTGTGTTTTTGGAGAATCCTGAGTGTCTGCGTCTGTGTGAGAGTCGACGGATCGGACGTCGGAGTTCTGACTCGCTTCTTCCTGCTTCTTCAGCCTGTTGAGTCGCCGGTCGGTCTCCCTCAAGCCGTATTTGCTGTTGATAACAGGAACTGCCACGGGAAGTCCCACTTTTGATTTGAAAGCACCGGTGCCACGTCTGAAAAAAACGTCACGACGTTAATCGGCTGTGGATCGGAACGCGAATTCTCAAAATGTGTTCGAATGGAGGGAAAAAAACTGCAATGAATAAATTTACCTTTCGCACGTGTAGCACTCGCAATATTCGTTGTTTTCTCCGAAAAACCCGTCGCCATAGTAACAGGAAATTTCTTCCCCTGGTTCGATGTCTCGGAGAACTTTAACGCAAGCCGTGTCGCGGCCGGTCGACACAAACTGATAGAAAAATAAAAACACTGTAAAGACACTCGGCTCCTCTGTCGGGGGTTACGACGCTACGACGTTTTACGACAAAAAACAATAACGATAATCGTTTTGTTTACCTTGCAATTTGGCCGACAATCTGAAACAGAAAATATAAAATTTAGCCAAGTGTAATTCACATCCAAGGGCTTGAAACTTTGTTTCCTGATTGATTTGAGTTTGGTGGGTTTTTTTTTTTCGTTTCCGAGCCGTAATTAATACCGTGGTTGATGAAGGCGGCGGGTCCGAGCCAGAGCTGTGCGCAGTTTTTGCGAGTGGAGTACATGACGCTGAAGTCGTTCTCGCCGTGGCGCAGTAACATGTTCTCCTCGCTAGCTGACAGCTCGGCGATGCAACCCACCAGGTGCTCGATCTTATCGTTCCTCTTCCTGTATAAACAAAAAAAAAAAAAAAAAACACGCTGAGAAGAAGCACGAGCGCGAGTTCGTCCGCGCGGGACACGAAAACCGCACCGTCGCTCACGTACCATTCTTTAGTTGCGACGATTTTGGCTCCGTTTTGCTCGGACGAGTAACGGTTGCATGGCAAAATCTCAAACCCGCTGTCGCTGGCAAACATGCGCAGATACACGAAGACCTGATCGAAAATGAAAGGGATAATAAACACCGTCATCTTCATCATCATCATCATCATCATCATGTGGAAAAAAAAAAAAAAACAGGCTTTAAAATACGTACGTGTTGCTTGAAAAGCTTCTCCTGCGCCTTAGTCTTGGACAGAAGATGATTTCTGGAGGAATCTCCGCAAGTTAAAGCTTCGAAAGCTTTCTCCAGGTCACTGTGTTTTTTAAAACTCTCGATAATCTCCTTCAGCTCGTCTTGTCTTCCTTTAATGGGTCGAAATCTAGGAGGGAGGAAACGGAAGACGGAAATCGTTTTATACGGAGAGTCCACGTTAATGAATATGCACAAATAATAATTTGCAAATAATTAGCAAATCTACATAATAGTCAATATTTACATAAAATTCTACATACATTTATATATACTAAAAAAATCCAAGTCAAAATTTATACAGAAAATTGCTAAATGAATTCAGAATATAATGTATTAATTTTTTTTTTACATTTAAAAAATTATTCCTAGATGAAGACAATCTGTTTCAATTTTAATGTAAATTAGATTTTGGATATTTTAAATTTGTCCATAAAATATTAAAATATTAAAAACTACTGAAGGATATGGAGGTGTTTTAGAGTAAAACGTTGAGCAGAACTCGTTCTCTAGTCAGAATCCGAGCTGATGATGATATTCACAGACTTTAACGATGTTTTAGAAGAATATTTGCTGTAAATCATCTACAGATTCCTTTGATCATTAATGTAAATTATTCTGATTTCTGCTGCATGCTTTACTTTGTTTAAAACTATTTTTATCTAAGATTTTTTTTTTCTAAAGAAATCAGCTTTATTTTGTCCAGAAATTCTATCTTCTGGAAATCATTTAAGAGATTCGACCTCATTGTTTAATATTTATAGAAGACTGAGAATTAGGAACCTGGTGTTCATCTTATGGGTTTGAAAGCCGAGGTAAGGGTCGAGGATGAGGCTCGTGGTCAGGTCGTCGTTCTCACACAGCTCCTTCGCCGTCATTCCGGATGACGGGACGTGGCGTCTTTCCGCCTCCATCGGACCACCGTTGAAACCTGAATGACAAAAAAAATGGCAGAAGAGACAAACCAAGTCATTCGTTCGTTCGTTCGTTCTCTCCTCCGCTTTATCCTGAGCTGGAAAAATACGAAAATAATTCTTCATTATTTTGAGGGAAAAAAATTATAATATTTACACAAGAATAAAGAGTGAATGTTTTTTGAAAAGCAAAAACTTTAATTACAAGCATGGGATTTGTTCAATATTACAGTAAATACTGTATTATTATTATTAGTAATAGTAGTAATAAGTAGTAATAGTAGTATTACACATGTACACTACCATTTTTAATCCCTTTTATAACCCATTAAAATGTTAAGCATGTTAATATTTAAATGTACACACCAACATTGTGGTTCTTTATTTATAAATATATGCGGAACAGATTTTTTCTAAAATCGTAAAATTGTCGTTGTTTTTATGTTACTGACTTTTGGATTAAATGTCATTCCATTCTAGATAATAATTTGAAAAAAAGATCAAATAACTCTGATGTAAGAAATGACAGATAAATGCACCCAGATTCCAGTCCAAGATACACATTGTTTCAGAGATCATTCCTAAAAAGGTTTACGTATCATAAGGTAATACGTTCGGAACTCTAAACGAATAAAACTTGATTGAATCCTTAGTATGGAAGCGGCATCAGGACATCAAGGATCGCCACTAACAAAGGGTCTACGTGACTGCGGTTACCATTTAAAGTGACCATTTGGTTGATAACAACCGTAACAAAACCAAGCCAAGGTGTACGTGAGCATGATTAACGTTTAAAGACATCCGGCTAGACAAGGTGAATCCCAGCCATTTGGGAGACACTCAGTTCTTACGCTCAATGCACATTCAAAGCGGAACCTTGTTTAAAATACAAAAAGGGAAAACAGTATAAAATGCTTGAGCAGGACTTGTCCTTTGTGTTCTTACTGACTCCGACGAACCCAAAGTACTTCATGTAATTTGTCACTGCTATTCTGGGATAAACTTCTTTTTCTTCATTAAGATCTTCACCCTCGTCGTCTTGTTTTCACACGTTTTTTATTTCTTACACTGATCGTGAAAAAATAGGAATGAATTAAAATTTTTGTTGTTCCGTGCTGTTACAGGGACAAGAAAAGACATGTCATTGCTGATTTTTGCACGTTGTATGGTTTAGATTTTCACTCCTAGGTTAGACGTGATGCGTTTGGAGCATACGGTGAATGAAATGACTCACGGCGGCTGCATCTCCGGCTGCTGAGCGAGCTCTTGCTGTGACGCAGATGCTGAGTGCGGCTTTGGCTCCCCGGCTGTTCGCTGAACCTGCTGCCATGTCGTCTGCCATTTACTACCATGTTCTTCTTGGATTCTCCCATCCACTTCATACCCGCAGAACGCCTGCGTTAGTCGCATTGAGTCTCTGTGCTGAGGAAAAGAGATGAAAACAACACAACATTCAGTGTATCAACAAACGGACAAAAAAAAAATACATGTCTGTCTGGGTTAATGGACTAAATAGCTTGGACAACATGGTAACATTATGCAACGTAAATCACTCTGAGGACAACTAAGTAAATGAATAAAAAGCTAGTTAAATTAATCCAATGTTAAACATTTCCGACTACTCCAAAATGCAGGACGTGTGGGCGTGCCCTAATTTGCATATTCATGAATATTCAAAGTCCCCAGCTATTTGTTTAGGCTACAGGTGTACAGATTTCACTGGGCCTTTTTTCTTTAGGACAAGAAACACAAATCTAAAATATTTATATATATATTTAAAACATCACGTAGTGTTGTAACGCTGTTAATATATTGTTTTATTTATTTATTTATTTATTTATATAAAAACAATATCTTCTATATAACCTCATACAGAACGTAAAGCCTCCACCCATTTCACGAACAAATAAAAATCTCAGGTACACTCAGGAAACTAATGATGTTTACATTTAATTAACAAACCCAACTAGTGTGTGCATGACAACGTGACTGAAAGATTTAAAACGGGGGGAAATAAACGTGCTATAATTTGTATTAATGAAACAAAAGTGATTGCTCGGCTAGCTATGAAGCTAGCTAGGGTTAGCTTGCTAATTAAAACTGATTTAACTCAAATATGTACTGATTTATTCCTTATTTTTTATTGTAATCTTTACAAAGGACCAAATTGAACATATCGTGCGTTGGGATTTAAAATTGTACTTATATTAGTTTTAAAAACAGCTAACCTTCTCTGAAGCTAGTTAACGTTAGCTAGCATGCCGGCTAACCTAGCTAGCTAGCTATAAACCCGGTAAACCAGACCGGCTAGTTTATTTTTATTTACGCACCAATCGGGTTTATTATACATTAATATATATATATATTTATAATTATAATTAAATCTAGTAAATACGTTACATTTAAACTGCACCGTCGCTGCTATAAGCACATAGCATTTAGCATAGCATTTAGCATGCTAATGATCAGTTAGCTTCCCAGGCTACGTTTCTATCGTGCCAGTTTTGTTAGAAATAAAATAAACAAAATTAAATACTCACTTAGTCATTGGCTGCCATTGCGAATCAGACGTGAATCTTCGATTATGATCCGAATTCGAAGTAAAATCCTAAAAAATAATGATAAACATATCGAACTTGGCTACACTTTAAAATCAACATTAAAATTCAAGATGGCGGACGTCCATGAAAAAGAAAAGGCCGCACATCGGATCCGTGTGGAAAACTAGAGCTTACTGCCTTTTGTCTCTTAAACAACGCACCGTAATTCATATAAACAACTATAATATAAAATATAAATCACACACTTCATCTGGTTAGAGAAATAACTTAAATAAGCTCTAAAACAGCCAGTTAAAGGACTAGAACTCTGTACTCGGATGGACACGAAAGTAGTTCCGTAAAAACAAACCGCAGGCCTTTTAAACGGGTTGCCAGATCCAGCGTTGCTACACAGGAAAAGTACATCACACAATAAAGTCCTGAATTTAAATGAAGCCAAATGACGTATGAATAAATAAGCATTTGGGTTTTTTTGGGTTTTTTTTGTAGTGATATATAGAAAAAAATATGTCGATATTTTATGTGTCCTGTAATCTGTTTAGTTTATTTTTAACACGTTTAAAGAAAAACTTAAACCTTTAATACTAGAAGTAGTCATGTAACACTTGGGTATTTATGTAAGACAGGAACATACATAAATATATATATATATATATATATATATATATATATATATATATATATATATATATATATATATTGTGTGGGTTTCAGAAAACAATCCATGATGATGTGATAGAGCTACAAACCAAAGCCGTGCAAAGGAGTTCTGTTGTTGTATGAATGTGCAGAAGCAGCGGAAACAGAAGCCGTGTTGTTCACACGATCCCTGCGTACATTATGTATATCTGACAGTGTATGACAGTGTATCCACAGTGACACGTTGCTGTCTTTCAGGTTTCTGAGTCAGAATCATAATCTAAAATATCTTTGTTCAGAAGTATGCTTACTTGTGCAAGGAATTTGTTTTAGTGTCATACACCTCTGGTGCACAGAGACAACAAGATAAGAACACAAAAAAATACACAAAATCGTAAAAATAAATTGTATGTACAGTTTTGCTATAGATGGTAGAAAAGAATAGAATAGAATGAGATGCAGGGATGTACTAGAATAAAGGTGGTAACAATTAAATGTAAGGTTAACTGGTTAACTATATATATATATTTGTGTGTGTGTGTGTGTGTGTGTATTTAAATAATGGTCTAAAATAGAACTTAAAGAGAATGTGATTTGAACAAAGGAAGAAGGATGAATTTATTTGATTTGTATTGCTAAACTCCAGCGCACAATGTTAAGATAAGATAAGATATACCTTTATTCGTCCCACAATGGGGAAATTTCTCTGTTACAGCAGCAGACTAAGAAATGCAAATATATAAAAGAATAGAGACATAAAATAATAAACAGTATATACAAAACAAAATGTATAAAAAGAGACCACGAGTAGTAGTTACACTAAAAGACATATTGCACACAGGTAATATTGCACGTTTTTCAAAATTTCTGTTATTGCACATGTTTAAAATACTTTGTAATTGTTTATTATTGCAGTTAAACAGTAATAACGGTGTGTAATTATGGTGACTGGTTCACTGGGAGCAGCTTTGAGAGTGATAGGAGTGAAGAATAACACACACAGTACATAATTCATTTAGTCTCAATGTGACTCTCAGTAACAATTCAAAATATTAACACACAAACTCTGTCCTCAAAATCTCTAATATTAATGTGTAAAATAACAAAAGAGGAGAATGTGAGATTCTCTCACAAACCCACAAAAGGTCACAGGAATCTGTGAATTATATCAATCTATATATTAATTTATTCAGTATGAAATATTCTAGAATTAGAGAAATCCTATAAAAATCCTTCACTTCCTGAATTTACATTTTGATGTTTGGTGACTACAAAATTAAGTACAGTTTATACACGCTCAGTTTGTTTTTCATTCATTCATTCATTCATTCATTCATCTTCTACCGCTTATCCGAACTACCTCGGGCCACGAGGAGCCTGTGCCTATCTCAGGCGTCATTGGGCATCAAGGCAGGATACACCCTGGACGGAGTGCCAAACCATCGCAGGGCACACACACACTCTCATTCACTCACACACTCACACACTACGGACAATTTTTCTAGAGATGCCAATCAACCTACCATGCATGTCTTTGGACCGGGGGAGGAAACCGGAGTACCCGGAGGAAACCCCCGAGGCACGGGGAGAACATGCAAACTCCACACACACAAGGCGGAGGTGGGAATCGAACCCCCAACCCTGGAGGTGTGAGGCCAACGTGATAACCACTAAGCCACCGTGACCCCTTACGTCAAAACTGATTTAACTAAAATATGTAGTTATTTGTTCTTTTTTTTTATAAATATTTACAAAGGTCAGAATTGAATGTAGTGTAGGTTGGAATTGAAAGCTGAATTTAGCGAAAATATATGTTTTAAAAATAGCTATTGTTTTCTAAAGCAAGTTAAAGTTAACTAGCAAGCCGGTTAACCTAGCTATCTAAAAACCCGGTAAACCAGACCGGCATTTGTAAATATAACTAAATCTAGAAAATACAGTAAATATGAACAGCACCGTTGGTGTGCTGAGCTTTCAGCTTATCAGCAAGCTAATTATCAGTTAGCTTCCTAGACCATGTAGCTAACTTGCCATTTTGGTAGAAATAAAATAAATGAAATTACTGTAAATACTTACTTAGTGATTGGCTGCCACTGCCACTATGATCCAAATTCAAAGTAATTAAAATCCTAAAAAATAATGATAAACATATCTAACTTGGCTACACTTTTTTAAATAACACTATTTTAAATAACAATAAATATTAATATTAATGTTAGACAACGTAGAACATAGAAAACAACTGAAACATTGTGAGAGTTGTGAAGAAAACCCTGAAGTTGGTGACATCATCACCAACCTCCACAGGGCAGGCTGAAGGTCTCACAATCCGCCTTTCATAGAAGACTTCAAGGGCAGAAATAACACAAGAAACAGACGTCTCATCAGCGGAAAGAATCAGAAGACCAGACTGGAGTTCACAAAGAAAGAGAGACGACCCGCTACCAAAGTGTGGAGGAAGTCGGAATCTGCTCATGATCCAAAACATGCGAACTCATCCGTGAAGCTGCTTCTGGAACATTCTCACAAATCTTTATGGATGATGGTGCTCATGATGGTAAGAGCAGAATGAAGGAGTCTACAGAAAGATTCTGTCTGACAATTTACAGACACATCCAAACGAATCAGGAGAAACTTCATCGCGGAGCAAGGAAACGATCCAAAACACACTGAAATCGCAACCAAGGACCCGAACGAGGGGCAAAATGGAAGGTTTTCATCTGTAGAAGAAGAAAGCAGCAGTTTGAGGATAGCAGGGAGTCTCAGGCTTGATGTAGTTACTGAAAGAGATCTTAGTAAAGATAACATTTGTTCATAAAGCATCTTAAAGAGCTCATGAGGTCAAAAAGTGTTATGAGGAGTGAGAAGGACTTTTAAGAGACTTAAGAGTTTCTTTATCAGAGGACAAAATGACTGAAATGTGAAGAGGCAGAAAAAACATAAAAATAATTATAGTAAGTTAAAGAGATGATTCAGATTAGATCGTGTGGGGATTATTTTTGTTACCTCATATTAGAGATAACATCTCTAAAAAGACAAAGACGAACATGATTTAAGATCGCAAAGAAATCAAGGAGTCTTCGTTTATTAAGCGTTACATTGACCACAATTTCTGTTCACGTTCACAAGAAGCTGTCATACAGGAGCAGGCTGAACACTGTCATGCAAACACGTAATACAACACAGATTATCTAGAGTAAGATTAATACTAACACAGATCAAGTATTATTTTTAACAAATCCAGAATACAGCACTTTTAACAGGAACAATTACGTTCCAGATGTAAGCTGCAAAGAAATAATACATTTGTTATCTTAGTAAACCGATTCAAGTAAAGTGAGTACATCAAACCCCATGAACAATCAGTAGATCTGTCAAAGATACGTGGATATTACAATCTATATTTATTGAAGTAATTCCCTTAAGAAGTCATCCCTAATGTCTAACCCACCCCCAAGAGAAATAATAAAAAGAAATAAATAAATAAAATAATTAGCACCTGTGTTGAAAAGAACAGTACTGTTAGAGCTCCAGCGTTTCACTACACAATCGATTAAACATGCCCAGTTTGATCAGAAATGTCACAGTTAATCTAGTACATACTGTATCTTAAAACATTCGGATACGAGATTTTTAAAGGTCTGGGAATTAGCGTGCTGTCAAATTTAACCCAAACTGTTGGTTTGAAATTGTGTTATGTGCTTAATATAAATCTGGGTTTGTACAAACATTCGGATTTAGAACGTACTTCTGGTATAGAAGGGAAAAACGTAGCACAGAAAAACTCCCTGAGCCGACACGGGTATCCCGGGCGGCACAGTTAGCGTGTTCGGTCAAACACGGTTGTTAAAATAATAAAAAAAATAAAATTTAAATAATAAAATGGACCGAAAATCCGACGTGGAATGTGAGTAGAGAATTGGTTTACTTTGTTAGGATGTACGTAACAATATCCTGAGCAGAAATCCAGCTAAACGACGTGTAGGGAAAAGATTAGGAGGTATTTCAATATTTAAAAATCTTCATTTCCATCTGAATTCATTCCAAACCCTTCTGATATACATAGATGATTAAAATTTGCCTGAGATTCAATCAAAAGTCAGTCTTTAATCGCTTCACTGCTACGTAAATGAGAAAAGCACGTTAGCTAGCTACCTTAATCGTTACACATGCGCTAGCTAAAGGTTACAGCACCGTATTAGGTGTAAAGTGATAAATATTCATATATATGTATATTTATATATATATTCGTAGGTATTACAGATCGCATGGTGTGGAAATAACGGGGTTAATGAGCAGTTTTATATTTTTCCAAACCATGAACATGGAATCTTTAATCAAATTCAATTTGAAAGTGCAGTGAAAATTAGGAATGTTGAGAATCTGCATCGTCGGGTACGTAACCAAATTTCATATTTGACTGATTTTTATTTTTCAGAAATCTATTTATGGCTTCATGTTTGTTTTTTCATAAAGGCATTTAGTTTAAGGATTAAATTAGTTCACATACATTCTGAATAACTGGGTTAAAAATACAAAATCACTCACTGACAAACAAACTAGAAAAAGAAATTTATATTTTCCTACAAAAGACGTTTTTTTTTTTATAACAAAGCACCGACGTTTACTATAAATGTGTCCGGAAAACTATAAGGGGAAAAAAAAAAGTTGTTGTTTATGGGTTCGTTTGACAATTAATAATAGTATTAGAGAACCATTAGGGGCTCCGACCAGACAGGTCTATAACCGCTCTATATTAGAACCATTAAAATATGATTCATAAACTCGTCTTCGACTATTGATTAATAATTGAAATCAAATTTAGATTTAGAAAAAAAAAAATGAATGTAAATGATACGGAAGATGAATTTTAGATTTCTGTGGCTTCAAAACAAAAATATTAGAAGAATATCGTCTATATTGAGTAAAGCTCATGTTAATTCCTTAAAGTTACACTTTTATCCATGGAGAAATCCTGTAATACGGAGTCAAGACCGTGACTCTTATATCTAACCGTTATGGCTCATGTTAATGTCTTACCTTCTATTATAAAGGCTTATCTTGTTTTAGTATGAAAACGTGCTTTTATTTGAGAAACAGGAATCGCACTGGGCTTTAGAGGAACCGGCTCTTCACTGGTCTTTGAAATCTTATGAACAGCACCAATAAATTTGCTGGAAATCTGAGTGTAAATTCACAGTACATCAGGCGTTTAATAAGATCTGTGTTCTTCTGTGTTACTGTTGTGATAAAGTTCAGCATGTAGGATTTATGCAGCGTGGTTGGTTGACACATGAATTAATTAATAAACAAGTAAATAAATACTCATCATCATCATCATCATCACAAATATTAAAAGGTTATTTTGGGAAAGAGCGAAACATCCATGACGTCACACATCACAGTCTCATATGACCACGGGCTACAGATCGGAGGACGATCCCGAAATGTACGGGGATTCTTCGGTACCAAAACTGCGTATGCTGTAATAGTGAGAAGTGATAATAAAATAAATAAAGGATTAAATAAATAAATAGGACAGTTAAGAGGTGAGTGCAATCAATGGAATCAATATCTTTTTTTTATTAATAATAATAATAATAATAATATAACGATGAAGAATAAATTGCATGTGCAGAAAGAGCTTGTATTTTTGCAGCATTATTTATATTTACTTTTTAAAACAAAATAAATAGACTTTTAGATCTTAAAAATAAGATGTAAAAACCAGAACTTCTTCTAAAGTTAGAATGCAAACCTTTCCAGCTACCGTTTAATGCCGAAGTCCAGGAGGTGGAGTCAGAATTGTAGTGGGTGGAGTCAGATGTGTAAGGAGTGGGGTCGTATGTGTAAGGGGGCGGGGTCTGGGGTCAGAAGCATGAGGGGTGGATTCAGAAGCATGAGGGGTGGCTTTAGGGGTCAGAAGCATGAAGGGTGGAATCAGAAGCATGAGGGGTCAGAAGTATAAGGGGTCCGTGGTCAGAAGTATAAGGGTTTAGGGGTCAGAAGCATGAGGGGTGGATTCAGGGGTTAGGAAGCATGACAGGTCAGGGGTCAGAAGCATGAAGGGTGGAATCAGAAGCATAAGGGGTCATGGTCAGAAGTATAAGGGGTTAGGGGTCAGAAGCATGAGGGGTAAGAAGTATAAGGGGTCATGGTCAGAAGTATAAGGGGTTAGGGGTCAGAAGCATGAGGGGTAAGAAGTATAATGGGTCATGGTCAGAAGTATAAGGGGTTAGGGGTCAGAAGCATGAGGGGTAAGAAGTATAATGGGTTAGGGGTCAGAAGCATGAGGGGTAAGAAGTATAAGGGGTCATGGTCAGAAGTATAAGGGGTTAGGGGTCAGAAGCATGAGGGGTAAGAAGTATAATGGGTAAGGGGTCAGAAGTATGATGGGTGGTAAAGAAGGTTTCATTTTTGTATTACTTTTACTTTTCACATTGTCAGAATCAGCTAGTTTAAGTAATCTTTAATAAATAAATAAATAAATGCAGCAGTAGAAGATCGAGCCAAACCAGCTCCATCTCCTGGACCTCTAACCCAGCAGCCGAGACGCATCTTTCAGATGGAATGAATTCGTTTGCATAGTTAGTTCACTGTGAGCGATCTGAGTAGTGAGAAGATGGTTCGAAACCCCATGTCGTTGCTTTATTGCTGTAGGGGATGGAGAGAGAAGAATTTTCCGGGCTGACTGCGTGTAAAAATGGCTCAAAATTCTTTCTTTGTCAACCAACATCATGTTTTGAACAGGAATGAGACTGAAAGTGTAAAACCTACAAAGGTTTGTGTTGAAATAGCACTTACAATTGAAAACAAACAAACAAAAAAAAAACCCACACAGTACATAAATACATAAAGGTTCTACAACAATCTGGATTTACACTGATTCCCCAGAATTAATACCAAAAAGATTGTTTAAATACAAGCTAAACAAATCTGTACAAACTGGATCGTAAAGCTGACGTAAGCGATACCTCATGCACTAATTTGATCGGTGGCTCTTTGTCTTGATCAAGCTGTTCCTGACGCATCGCCAAATTTGTTCTCTCCATCAAACTCCTCCACGCCTGCCTGAGTCATGAGGTCAGAGATGTTCTTCTCCAGGTCGTCGATGCGGGTGCTCATGTCGTCGAGTGTGCTGGTTAAGGAGCGTTTGTTAGTCACTGGTTGGTCTGAAGGCATTGATTAGTGTCATATAAATAGTTACAGTAGTTAGATAGTAAGTGCATCTACAAATCACGGCTCTGATACCTTATCGTTTTATAGCAACAGGGACAGATGCTGATCTGTAAGTAAACGTTTGTTAAAATCTCTACCTCTATCTTAATCATTGTGACAGAGGGGGGGGGGGGATAAAAGAGAGAGAGTCAGAGAGAGAGAGAGTGAGAGAGAGAGAGAGAGAGTAATAGAAGAGAGAAAAAGAGTAATAGAAGAGAGAGAGAGTCAGAGAGAGAGAGTGAGAGAGAAAGAGAGTCAGAGAGAGAGAGAGTCAGAGAGAGAGAGAGAGTCAGACAGAGAGTAATAGAAGAGAGAGAGAGAGAGAGAGAGAGACAGAGAGAGTGAGAGAGAAAGAGAGAGAGAGTAATAGGAGAGAGTCAGAGAGAGCGAGAGAGAGTCAGAGAGAGAGTCAGACAGAGAGAGTCAGAGAGAGAGAGTCAGAGAGAGAGTAATAGAAGAGAGAGAGAGAGAGACAGAGAGTCAGAGAGAGAGTAAAAGAACAGAGAGAGAGACAGACAGAGAGAGAGTCAGAGAGAGAGAGAGAGAGAGAGAGAGAGAGAGAGAGAGAGAGAGAGAGAGAGAGACAGAGAGAGAGAGATAGTCAGAGAGAGAGTAATAGAAGAGAGAGTGTCAGAGAGAGAGAGAGAGAGTAATAGAAGAGAGTCAGAGAGAGAGAGAGAGAGAGAGAGAGAGAGAGAGTCAGAGAGAGAGAGTAAAAGAACAGAGAGAGAGACAGACAGAGAGAGAGTCAGAGAGAGAGAGAGAGAGAGAGAGACAGAGAGAGAGAGATAGTCAGAGAGAGAGTAATAGAAGAGAGAGTGTCAGAGAGAGAGAGAGAGAGAGAGTAATAGAAGAGAGTCAGAGAGAGAGAGAGAGAGAGAGAGAGAGAGAGAGTCAGAGAGAGAGAGACAGACAGAGAGAGAGAGACAGAGAGAGAGATTGTCAGAGAGAGTCAGAGAACAGAGTCAGAGAGAGAGAGTCAGAGAACAGAGTCAGAGAGAGAGAGAGAGAGAGAGAGAGAGAGAGAGAGAGAGAGAGAGAAGTGAGTCAGAGAGAGAGAGAGAGAGAGAGAGAGAAGTGAGTCAGAGAGAGAGAGAGAGAGAGAGAGAGAGAGAGAGAGAGAGAGAAGTGAGTCAGAGAGAGAGAGAGAGAGAGAGAGAGAGGGAGGGAGAGAAAGTGAGTCAGAGAGAGAGAGAACACCGTCAGAGAGAACAGAGTCAGGTAGAGATGCAGTCCTTGCTGCAGAACATAACACAGAGGATGGAGCTGGATCTGTTCCAACTCCCCCTATACACCTAACCCACACACTAACACACTTATCAAGCCTGAAACACACACACACACACACACACACACACACACATCACCCACTGGACTGTTGAGTCAACAAGCTGCGTTTTTTGTCGTATTCATTTCAAGAAAGAGAAAAATGTGCGTTTTGTGACGGAACGACGTTTATAGCTGCTATAACGCAGGTTTAGTGGACATTCCACAACATATCTATAACTGGATAAAAAGTCTGGTTTGTTTACTAAACCATTTAATAAACAAACACTTTAAATGTTGTTAGATTACAGTGGAATAAGAGGATAAATACCAGGTTGTGGTGAGCTGATCTATGAAAGGATTGAATTTCTGGGTAGTAACAGAAACGTTGCCTCATTATCAGGACATATTACATCATAACGCCAAATAATCAAGGTGATGTTGGGGAAGCGGCTTGACGTGACCCGCTGGTGTCGTCACGCCAGTCGTGAACAGAGCCGTAAACCAACCGTCACGCTTTTCATCAGTTTATAGTTACTTTTAACATTATGGAATATTCAGGGACATCGAACACATCACCCCTAAAACCTGCATCAAGCAGAAACCTTGCTGAATGTAGGATATTTCTCCCGATAATCTGGTCAGACATGGTCTGGAACTTGTCCTGCATTTGCTGCAGTAAACTCTGCACCTGTAAAAATAAACACACAGAAATATTGGACTTAAATACTCACAGAGAAAGAAAATTTTTCAATGGTGTGTGTGTGTGTGAGAGAGAGTGTGTGAGAGTGTGTGAGAGTGAGTGTGTGTGAGAGAGTGTGTGTGTGTGTGAGAGAGTGTGTGAGAGTGTGAGCGAGTGTGTGTGTGTGCGCGTGTGTGAGAGCGTGTGTGAGAGAGAGTGTGTGTGTGCGTGTGTGAGAGTGTGTGAGAGAGAGAGAGTGTGTGAGAGTGAGTGTGTGTGAGAGTGAGTGTGTGTGAGTGTGTGTGAGAGAGAGTGTGTGAGTGTGAGTGAGTGTGTGTGCGTGCGTGTGAGAGAGTGTGTGTGAGTGTGTGTGTGTGAGAGTGTGTGAGAGTGTGAGTGAGTGTGTGTGTGTGCGTGTGTGAGAGTGTGTGTGAGAGAGAGAGTGTGTGTGAGAGTGTGAGTGAGTGAGAGAGTGAGTGAGTGTGTGTGCGTGCGTGTGTGAGAGAGTGTGTGTGTGTGAGAGAGAGTGTGTGTGTGTGAGAGAGAGAGAGTGCGTGTGTGAGAGAGAGAGAGTGCGTGTGTGAGAGAGTGCGTGTGTGAGAGAGTGCGTGTGTGTGTGTGAGTGTGTCAGACAGAGAGAGAGTGGGAGTTTAGGGTCACTAAGTCTCCTGCTAGGAAGGAAAAAATACTAATCTCCCCTCCCACGCGCTGTAGCTGTAGCCATGGCAACACACGAACAACGCACGAGACACGAAGGCATTTGACAGAAATTTAATTCACAGAAATAATGACAAAATAACCGTTAACTATTGTCCAGGGTTGCCATGTCATCATAAAACCTAACGACATCATTCATTAAAAAAATGACTATACAATAGAAAATAACTAGAGGTAAAAATGATTAAACAATTAAATGAAGCACAGGGTGAACTGTTCCGTAGGAAACACGTAGTAATGGTTAATACTCTGGACACGATCTAGATTTAAAAGCAAAACATTATTATTATATTAAATTATTATATTAGCGTTGACAAAAAACAAGCCGACCTATTTGTTCAGTTTGTCGCTAAATCGTGTCTGAAATGTTTAAATATATTTACAAACGTTAAATTTGACAAACGTTTAGCAACGTTTCAGCTCGATAAATGTTCAGTAAATTCGGCTTCCATTAGGGGAGTTTTAGTGGTCCACTCTGGCAACCCTACTTTCTTGTGTCCAAGGAAACGCTATATGCTAACACTTCAGCGCTACGCATTAAAAGACAAATTAAACGTTTTGATGATAAATTACACGACCATACCTACATATTACATATTACATAGAACTGTATATTTAGTAACATCATTAAGTAGTCTGGAAGCTAATTTACACCGGCATATAATAGCAATAAGGGTTATTATTATTATTATTACTCACCACCACGGTTAAATCCTGGGCTGATTTGGGCTCCATGTCCGACATGTCGAGTGTGTGTAAGAGACCGCAACAGACGAAGCGTTAGATTGAGAAACTTCTATGAAATTACTGATTTATCTGCACCTCAGTGCGTAGGTGACTGATTGCCCACACAGGAACGCGCACGCGCCCACACAGGTACGCGCACGCACCCACGGCGGGCGCGCACGCACACACTCAAGGAAGGTAATGCAGAGATTTGTGACATATATATATATATATACAAATGTTCACTGATGGAGACTTTAGTACATAACTGTTTGTGCTCATTTCATTCCTTAAGTATAGTAGTACTGTAGTACTAAGAAAAATATGGCAGCAAATCTGTTCATATCAACTCCCTATCGACCAAAGCCTTCTTGGTGATATCATCCACGGTGTCGTTATCCTGTCAATGTTGGAGGTCATCCTCAGGAGCAGAGAGTGGCTTAAATGTGACGAGACCTCAGGATACATCAGGCAGATCTGGAGAGCAGGAGGTTTATTTAGAGAGAATGACAGTAGAGAGAGACAAAGAGAAACAGATTACCAGGTATGGTTATGGTAATCGAATGGTTAAGGATAATGTACGTTGTGTTAAGAGCAAGCAGGGACCCCAGGAAGATGAACTATGACATCATAGCTCCTCGCTATCTTTAGGTCACATCCCTAAATCTTTCAAGTTGGCAATTATTAGGCCCCTCATTAAGAAACAGAATTTAGATCCTAATGAACTATCAAATTACAGACCTATTTCACACCTTCCTTTTACGTCTAAAATATTAGAAAAGGTTGTGTCTGTTCAACTACGCTCCTTCTTACAGGAGAACAATATCTTTGAAGAGTTTCAGTCAGGTTTCAGGCCCCATCATAGCACAGAAACTGCACTTGTGAAAGTTACAAATGACTTGTTCCTAGCTTCGGACCAAGACTGTATGTCCCTATTAGTTCTACTTGACCTTAGTGCTGCATTCGACACTATAGATCACAACATTCTTCTAGATTGCTTACAAAATTCCACAGGTATTCATGGACAGGCTTTAAGTTGGTTTAGATCCTACCTGTCTGATCGATACCATTTTGTAGAATTAAATGGTGAATCCTCCAGTTTATTGCCAGTTAACTATGGGGTCCCACAAGGATCAGTCCTAGGACCTCTGCTTTTCTCGACATACATGCTTCTATTAGGGAACATCATTAGAAGACATGGGATTAGTTTCCACTGTTATGCTGACGATACACAGTTATATATCTCATCAAAACCAGATGAAATAGCTAAATTGTCAAAATTAACTCAGTGCATTAGAGAGATAAATGATTGGATGAGCTGTACTTTTCTGTTGTTAAACTCCACTAAGACAGATATACTACTTATCGGTCCAAAAACCAGTACACAGAAACTCTCACAATTCAACGTCACTAGTAGCTCGACAGTTAAAGACCCAGGTGTTATACATTATTAGACAGCAACTTGTCTTTTGAAAATCATATCACCCATACTACAAACACAGCCTTCTTTCACCTTAGAAATATTGCCAAGCTGAGAAACATCCTGTCTGTATCTGATGCTGAGAAGCTAGTTCATGCATTCATGACCTCTAGACTGGACTATTGTAATGCATTACTAGGTGGTTGTCCTTGATGTAATTATACTGACGTACTTGTCCTTTAACGACACGTGTTTTCGGATTGCGTAAGAAACCCTGCGCTCCCCCGCTAAGGAATGTGTCTTAACAGGCATGGAGTCGTGTTGGAAACACAAGATCAACTATCAAAGTTGGTCTTACCTTGAACGCAGGGGTCCTTCAAAGTCCCTTCGGTCTTCTAACAAAGGCTCCTCTCCGAGGTCTTCTACTTAATCTGTTGTTTGAATCTTTAAATGAAGGAGGCAGACTTATACCTTTTTGTCTTTTCAGGATCCTCACAATGGGAGGCCTTGTTTTTATTAAAAGTAGTGTAATAAAGATAGGTGTGTGTAATATATGTAAAATAAAAAGAAAAAGTTACAAATAAAATCTTCCTTCAAATAATCAAACAGTACTAGAATAAGTAAAAGGTATTAAGATGCAAAGATTATAACAAACCAAGAAACACTATCCAAGTGTAAACTTGCGTTTGTTCCCTGATGCACCTAAAGTATAACATGCACTAAGTCTACAATAGAATGCACACACAATGTGATTCAAGGTGGGCTTTTTTACTTTTTCACTGTGGCCAGTTTGATTGGCTTTGTGCCATTTAGACGGCTACCATATTATTTCATAAACACTTCTCGGTTTCCCAAACATATCTCGCCGTCGACTTCTGTGTGCGCTGCTAATGTCTATATATGGTCATACTTCCTGCGACTTCTCAGGCTGTGATTATATAGAACTGAAGCTTTCTCCCGCCATAGAATTTGACAGCGAGCTATAAAACACTACACGTGTAGGTCACTCCCCACAAATACACAGTAGGCGTCATTTCAACAGCAGGCCTTGAAACACTTTGCGTGCGGATACTCCCTAGTGGTAATACACAGTAAGCTTTATAAGCGTTTACTACGAGAAAGTCTACAGTAAAATAAACATTATTAATCTAATCAACTCTTTTACATGAGAATACATGATTATAAGAAAAAGAAAAACATTTCAGAATTGTTCTTGAACATTCTGAAAATAAAACATCATAACACATAATGCATTATAGTCTTCTTTTCTTTTGGAATCTTCTTCCAGCTGTCTAGGTACAGCGTCTGATCCCTCGGTGTCTTCTTCTAAACACTCATATTCAAATCTTTCAACTCTTCAATCAATTCTTCAACCTTTTGTATTTTTACATCAATCTTTCTTTGTTTATTCACCTTACGTTTCTCTTTTCTTTCCCTATTTCTTCTTTTCTTTGCACTATCTATATCCTTCCGTCTAATGACGGATAAGTTCATAATTGGTCGTGGTGTATCGATATATTTATTTTTATTTATTTGCTGAGAACCAGTATTAAGAGAACCGGTATCAGGTATGTAGAGTCCTGTAACTCCATCCCGTACATGCCAGTGTCTGATAACATCTCGTGCATGCCATTGGCTCACAACATCCTGCATCTTTAATAAATAGGCTACAGTTAGTCCAAAATGCAGCTGCCAGAGTTCTCACTAGGACAAGAAAATATGATCATATAACCCCAATTTTATCGTCTCTACACTGGCTACCTGTTAAGTTTAGAATTGATTACAAACTGCTGCTACTTACGTACAAGGCTCTTAATGGTTTAGCTCCCACGTATCTAACTAGTCTTCTAACATGTTTCAATCCTTCACGCTCTCTGAGATCACAAAACTCAGGACTTCTGATAGTTCCCAGAATATCAAAGTCTACTAAAGGTGGTATATCGTTTTCTTATTTAGCTCCCAAACTTTGGAATAGTCTTCCTGATAGTGTTCGGGGCTCAGACACACTTTCCCAGTTTAAATGTAGATTAAAAACTCATCTCTTTAGTCAGGCATACACATAACACATCCCATAATATTGTGCTCTATTACATCAGACATACAAATATTATGAACAGCAGATATGTTAATCCCTCTCCACTGCTTCTCTCTCTTTCTACCCATCCCGAGGCATCCTGAAATTGTACCAGCTCCGATCGTCTTCCGTGTGATGAAGATTTTGGACCTCCACTGAGATGAGCTCGACTCTGAGAATCCTGAGACATCTAGAGATCTACCAGCTCCAGTTGGACGCTGCGATACTAAAGAGGAGATGTGAACTCCATGTGATCATTTGCATCAATACAACATTTGTCAGACTGTATATTTATAATCACACCCTCCAGTATCACCTTTGAGTCTGGTTCCTCTCAAGGTTTCTTCTTTTACCATCTAAGAGGGAATGTGGTAGCCTAGTGGTTAAGGTGTTGGGCTACCAATCGGAAGGTTGTGAGTTCGAGTCCTACATCCACTAAGCTGCCACTGCTGGGCCCCTGAGCAAGGCCCTTAACCCTCAATTGCTCAGTTGTATAAAAAAGAGATAAAAAATGTAAGTCGATCTTGATAAGGGCGTCTGCTAAATTCAGTAAATGTAAATGTAAGGGAGTTTTTCTTCCCCACAGTCACCTGAGTCACCTCAGACTTGTTCATTGGGGATAAATACATACACATTTAAATATATCTAATATTAATCTTGTATTTTGTATTCTATTAATCTTTATATTATTCTTTGTATTAACCTTTTGTTCTATATGTTCTGTAAAGCTGCTTTGAGACAATGTCAATTGTAAAAAGCGCTATACAAATAAACTTGAATTGAACTGAATTTAAATGTGTGTGTGTGTTAATGTTAATTTCGTCACCTATTTTTAATTTAGTCTTGTGCCAAATGTCCTTGTTAGTTTTAGTCATATTTAGTCATTCACATATCTTTTTTTGTTAATCAAGTTTTAGTCGACTAAAAGTCTAAAAGTTTTGACTAGTTTTAGTCAAAAATTTGTAGTCTTTTTTTTTTTTAAATAACACTATTACTGAGATTATTACTGATAAACATTTCAGTAAAAAAGTGTTTCACATCTCAAACATTGGTTAAATGCAGAGGTGGGTAGTAACGAGTTACATTTACTCCGTTACATTTACTTGAGTTTTTGAAAAAAAATATACTTCTAGGAGTAGTTTTAAATCACTATACTTTTTACTTTTACTTGAGTAGATTTGTGAAGAAGAAACTGTACTCTTACTCCGCTACATTAGGCTACAATGAGCTCGTTACTTTTCTTTTTACCTCTTTGATATTCTACGCATCAATTTTAATGTTTAATTTTGACAGATAGAGAAACTTCCGCTAAGGCTCTACCACGTGACTGTTTCACCAATCAAACGTAGTTGTGTAGTCTCGTCACGTTACCATACTCAATCGATGGGACTGTGACCGGAGCACTGATGGCAGGAAATGACGGTAGCTCTGGTAGCAATCCGGAAATGGAAGGTGAATCGTGCAGCGGGAGTGCAGGAGGGAATCAATGGTGGAAAGTTGTGAATCGGAAAAGGAAGAAAACTAATAGCCGAGGATCATTTACGGATAGTGGAAAGGAGGATTACGTGAGTAGGAAGAACATAGAAGTATATAAAGTCATGATGAAATTTGCAGAATCAGGTATGACGTATGACTGACAAAATCTCTTAATAAAGCTTTAGGAGTAATCCATAGTGCAAAGACTCTGAGAGATGGTAACCTGATTATTATGTGTAAAGATGAAAAACAACAAAAGAAGGCTTTAGCTATAATCTCGATGCTTGGACTCTCGGTGTCATGCACATTGATGAAATCTAAACCTTGGATTAGAGGAGTAATAACTGGAATTCCTACTGATATGGGTACAGATAAAATTAAAAGTTGTGTTGAAGGAGGGAAGGTAGTTGGAGCAAAACGGTTTCAGTTTGTGAAAAATAAAGAACGGCAGGATAGTCTATCAGTAATGCTTCAGTTTGATGAGGAACGACTTCCAGAGAGGATAAAAATAGGATACGTTAGTTATCCAGTAAGACCTTACATGCCTCCTCCGCTTAGGTGCTTCAAGTGCCAGAAGTATGGACATGTTAGTGCTGTTTGCAGAGGAAATCAACATTGTGCGAGATGTGGGGGTGACCATGAACATGGTAAATGTGGCGAAGGAGTAAAGGCAAAATGCTGTAACTGTGGAGGTGAGCATAGTGCTGGCTTTGGGGGATGTATTGCTCACAAACAGGCTGTGAAAATTCAAAATGTGAGAATATCTGAAGGGTTAACTTATGCTGAAGCAGCACAAAAAACAAAACAAAAGGGGCAAACTCTGAAAGACGAAAAAGTTCAAGAACGGTCTGGAAGTACTTGTGATCATAGTAAGGCAAAAGACGATATTTTGGTGATTGGGAAATTGGAATTGGTTTCATTTATGGCTGAAGTGGTAAACTGTTCTGCTCAAACAGAAAGCAGAACAGAGAGAATTAAAATCATAATAAGGGCAGCTGAGAGATACTTGGAAGTAACAGGAGTTACATTGGAAAAAATAAACGACATGCTAAAGACTCAATCAAGTACTCAAATGGCATGTGGAAGTACCTGATAACAATAATGGTTTTAACAATTCTTCAATGGAATGCCAGAAGTCTTGATGCAAATGGATCAGAATTTAAAAAGTTTATAGATCAAATAGATGAGAAACCAAGCATAATTTGTCTACAAGAAACATGGTTAAATCCAAAATTAAACTTTGTTCTGCAAGGGTATCAAATTGTTAGGAATGATAGAAAGGCAGGTAATGGAGGTGGAGTGGCAACTTTTATAATAAATGAATTAGAATACAGAGTTATTAATGAGACTGACAAGTTTGAATTGGTGGTTATAGAGATATTTGCATCCATCCATCCATCCATTTTCTACCGCTTATCCGGGGCCGGGTCGCGTGGGGAGCAGTCTAAGCAGGGACGCCCAGACTTCCCTCTCCCCAGACACTTCCTCCAGCTCTTCCGGGGGAATACCGAGGCGTTTCCAGGCCAGCCGAGAGACATAGTCCCTCCAGCGTGTCCTAGGTCTTCCCCGGGGCCTCCTCCCGGTTGGGCATGCCCGGAACACCTCCCCAGGGAGGCGTCCAGGAGGCATCCGGAACAGATGCCCGAGCCACCTTAGCTGACTCCTCTCGATGTTGAGGAGCAGCGGCTCTACTCTGACCTCCTCCCGGGTGACCGAGCTCCTCACCCTGTCTCTAAGGGAGCGCCCAGCCACCCTGCGGAGGAAACTCATTTCGGCCGCCTGTATCCGGGATCTTGTCCTTTCGGTCATGACCCAAAGCTCATGACCATAGGTGAGGGTAGAAACGTAGATCGACTGGTAAATAGAGAGCTTCGCCGTGCGGCTCAGCTCTTTCTTCACCACAACAGACCGGTATATCGACCGCATCACTGCAGAAGATGCACCGATCCGCCTGTCGATCTCCCGCTCCATCCTTCCCTCACTCATGAACAAGACCCCAAGATACTTAAACTCCTCCACTTGAGGCAGGAGCTCTCCACCAACCTGAAGGGGGCAAGCCACCCTTTTCCGGTTGAGAACCATGGCCTCGGACTTGGAGGTGCTGATTCTCATCCCCGCCGCTTCACACTCGGCTGCAAACCGTCCCAGTGCACGCTGAAGGTCCTGATTTGAGGAAGCCAACAGGACAACATCATCTGCAAAAAGCATAGACGAAATCCTGTGGTCCCCAAACCGGACTCCCTCCGGCCCTCGACTGCGCCTAGAAATCCTGTCCATATAGATAATGAACAGGACCGGTGACAAAGGGCAGCCCTGCCGGAGTAAAACATGCACCGGGAACAAGTCTGTCTTACTGCCGGCAATGCGAACCAAACTCCTGCTCCGGTCATATAGGGACCGGACAGCCCTTAGCAGAGGGCCCCGGACCCCATACTCCCAGAGCACCCCCCACAGGTCACCACGAGGGACACAGTCGAATGCCTTCTCCAGATCCACAAAGCACATGTGGACTGGTTGGGCAAACTCCCATGAACCCTCCAGCAACCTGGCGAGGGTATAGAGATGGTCCAGTGTTCCACGACCGGGACGAAACCCGCATTGTTCCTCCTGAATCCGAGGTTCGACTATCGGCCGAATTCTCCTCTCTAGTACCCTGGCATAGACTTTTCCGGGGAGGCTGAGGAGTGTGATCCCCCTGTAGTTGGAACACACCTTCCGGTCCCCCTTCTTAAACAGAGGGACCACCACCCCAGTCTGCCAGTCCAGAGGCACTGTCCCCAGCCTCCATGCGACGTTGCAGAGGCGTGTCAACCAAGACAGCCCCACAACATCCAGAGACTTGAGGTACTCAGGGCGGATCTCATCCACCCCCGGTGCCTTGCCACCGGGGAGCTTCTCAACTACCTCAGTGACCTCAGCTTGGGGGATCGATGAGTCCACAACTGAGCCCTCGGCCTCTGCTTCCTCAATGGAAGACATGTCGGTGGGGTTGAGGAGAACCTCGAAGTACTCCTTCCACCGTCCGAGGATGTCCCCAGTCGAAGTCAGCAGATTCCCACTCCCACTGTAAACAGTGTGAGCAGGGCACTTCTTACCCTTCCTGAGGCGCCGGACGGTTTGCCAGAATTTCTTCGAGGCCAACCGATAGTCCTTCTCCATGGCCTCACCGAACTCCTCCCAGACCCGAGTTTTTGCCTCCACAACCACCCGGGCTGAAGCTCGCTTGGCCCTCCGGTACCTATCAGCTGCCTCCGGAGTCCCCCGAGCCAACCAGGCTCGATAGGACTCCTTCTTCAGCTTGACGGCATCCCTTACTTCCGGGGTCCACCACCGGGTTCGGGGATTGCCGCCACGACAGGCACCGGAGACCTTACGACCACAGCTCCGAGCGGCTGCGTCGACAATGGAGGTGGAGAACATGGTCCACTCGGACTCAATGTCTCCAACCTCCCTCGGGATCTGGTTGAAGCTCTGCCGGAGGTGGGAGTTGAAGTTCTCTCTGACTGGAGACTCTGTCAAACGTTCCCAGCAGACCCTCACAGTACGTTTGGGTCTGCCAAGTCTGTCCAACTTCCTCCCCCGCCATCGGATCCAACTCACCACCAGGTGGTGATCAGTTGACAGCTCCGCCCCTCTCTTCACCCGAGTGTCCAAGACATACGGCCGGAGGTCAGATGAAACAACCACAAAGTCGATCATCGACCTCCGACCTAGGGTGTCCTGGTACCATGTGTACTGATGGACACCCTTATGCTCGAACATGGTGTTCGTTATGGACAAACTGTGACTAGCACAGAAGTCCAATAACAGAACACCACTCGGGTTCAGGTCGGGGGGGCCGTTCCTCCCAATCACGCCCCTCCAGGTGTCACTGTCGCTGCCCACATGAGCGTTGAAGTCCCCCAGTAGAACGATGGAGTCCCCGGTTGGAGCACTTTCCAGCACCCATTCCAGAGACGCCAAAAAGGTCGGGTACTCTACACTGCCATTTGGCCCTTAAGCACAAATAACAGTGAGAGACCTATCCCCGACCCGCAGGCGCAGGGAAACGACCCTCTCGTTCACCGGGGTGAACTCCAACACATGGTTGATGAGCTGGGGGGCTATGAGCAAGCCCACACCAGCCCGCCGCCTCTCACTGCGGGCAACTCCAGAGTAGTAGAGAGTCCAGCCTCTCTCAAGGAGTTGGGTTCCAGAGCCCAAGCTGTGCGTGGAGGCAAGCCCAACTATCTCTAGTCGGTATCTCTCAACCTCCCGCACCAGCTCAGGCTACTTCCCCCCCAGCGAAGTGACATTCCATGTCCCTAGAGCCAGATTCCGTGTCCGGGGATTGGGTCGCCGAGGCCCCCGCCTTCGATTGCCACCCAATCCACATTGCACCAGCCCCTTACGGTCCCTCCTGCAGGTGGTGGGCCCACAGGAGATCGGCCCCACGTCGATAAGATAAGATAATAATATGGGTATTGATCACTTTATTGTTGTATGTAAGGTAGGGATAAGTGTAATAGTACATAATGTACTTTTAGCTCCAAGATGGACATTCGGTAAAGCAAATTGGGAAGCATATAAATATCTAAGTGAAGTAGAACTATCATCATTAGACTTGAATAAGATGGAAGATGTAGATGAATGTAATGGAGAAATATGTAGAGTATTGTATAAAGTAACAGATTATAGGGAAAATGTTATATGGAAAAAGGGAGCATGTAAAAAGAGGAAAGCAGTTCCTTGGTGGACAGATCAGTGTAGTGAGGCTATACAAAATAGGAATAAAGCATTTAGAAAAATTAAAAAGTCTAAATTATTTGAAGATTTTATTAAGTATAAGAAAGCTCAAGCTGAAGTAAGAAGAATAGTAAGAGGAGCTAAAAAGAAGTACTGGAGAGATTGGTGTACAACAATAGGAGAGGATATTGATGTAAGTGAAGTATGGGGATCAACTAGGAAAATGGGAGGAATTTATAGAAACCAAACTTTACCTGTTTTTAAAAATGATGAAGGAAGTATAGCAGTGACAGATAATGAAAAAGCTGAAATGTTAGCTAAAGTTTTTGTTAAGGTTCATAGTGATACATTATTATCAGAGGATGTTAAAATGAATAGAGTTCAGAATAAAAATAAATATCCAGATTTAATGATGAAAAGAAGTCCTTCTGGTGAGGCTATGGATGCAGATTTTACTATGTATGGATTGAAGATGGCACTAGGGGGAGTCAAACATTCATCTCCTGGAAAAGATGATATATGTTATGTCTTGATTCAACATCTATCAGATAGATCTTTGAATATTATTTTAAATCTATTCAATAAGATATGGAATGCAGGAAAGATTCCTTCTTCATGGAAGCATGGAATAATAGTACCAGTTGGCAAGCCTGGTACGGATAAATCTAATCCAAATAATTATAGGCCTATTGCTTTAACTTCTAATTTATGCAAGCTGATGGAAAAGGTTATTATACGAAGGCTAAATTGGAAATAAAAGGTCTCCTATCACCTTATCAGAGTGAATTTAGGGCAGGTCGGAATACTATGGATGCTGTTTTAAGTTTAGAAGCAGATATTAGAAAAGCTCAAGCAAATAAAGAAGTATTGGTAGGGGTTTTATTTGATATCGAGGAGGCATACGATATGCATTGGAAAGAAGGAGTTTTAATCAAACTTAAATGCATGGGAATTGGAGGAAAGTTATACAACTGGATTATGGACTTTCTTATAGAAAGAACAATTCAAGTTAGGATAGGAGTAGAGTATTCAAAGACTTACAAAATAGATAATGGAACTCCCCAAGGAAGTGTATGCAGCCCAGTATTTTTTAATATTATGATTAATGATATTTTTTGCAATATTAAGAGTGACATTGGAAGGGCATTGTTTGCAGATGATGGGGCAATATGGAAAAGAGGACGTAATATTGCATGTGTGACCCAAGGACTACAAAAAGGAAAAATGTACCAGAATTTAAATTAAAGTTATACAATCAGGAACTGGGGCAAGTCCCGGTAGTTAAATATCTTGGTGTGTGGATGGAAACTAGATTGACGTTTGCAACTCATGCTAAAAAGTTGGTTGATAAATGTAAGAAAGGAGTAAACATTTTAAGATGTTTATCCGGGGTAGAATGGGGAGCTTGTAGATTATCCTTGAAAAGAATTTACTGTACATTAATCAGACCAAGTTTAGATTATGGAAGTGTTATTTTTGGATTCGCATCTGAATCTATTCTGAAAAAGGTTGAAACAATGCAGAACCAAGCTTTAAGAATATGTTGTGGGGCTTTTAAAACATCTCCCATTGCAGCTATGCAGGTAGAGCTAGGGGTAGCTCCTTTACACCTTCGTAGGTATAAAATGAGAATGAACTATTGGGTGAATTTGAAGGGACATAATGAGTCTCATCCAGTAAAGGGGTGACTGAAGAATGCTGGGAGCATGGTAATAAACATATTAAAAGCTTTGGATGGATTGCTAATAGAGAAGCAGAAGTAGTTGGTTTTGCTAACTGCGATATAAGTCCAACTGTGATAGTATCCAAAATTCCACCATGGTTTTTTCCAATGCCTAATGTAGATTTTCAAATCCAGGATAAATTGAAGAATGAGGAGGATACCCCTAAAAACATCATTGCGCAACAGTATGTAGACCAGAATTATTCATCATGGTTACATATATTCACAGATGGGTCTAAAGACCCTATCTCTGGTAGAACTGCTGCTGCAGTATATATTCCACAATTTCAAACTAGTATTAAAAAAAGAATAACTGATCATGTATCTGTCTACGCAACAGAATTGATTGCTATTGTGGTAGCCCTCCAGTGGATAGAGGAAGTAAAACCAAGCTTAATGGTAATCTGTTCTGATTCCTACGCAGCATCATCGAGTCTTACGAGTGGACTAAAATCATCGAGACAAGATATTATATATGAGATACTTGCAAGTTTATTAAGAATCAGCAAAGAAAGTTTGATAACATTTTTGTGGGTTCCTGCTCATGTGGGAGTGGAGGAAAACGGTGGTAGATAAACTAGGTAAGGAAGCTCTGAAACACTCAGAGATAGATATTCAAGTGTCTCTAAGCAAAAATGAAGTTAAAGGGAAAATGAAAGAATTCATGAATAACAAATGGCAAGAGGCATGGAATGGTGATAGCAAAGGTCGGTTTATGTATAATATTCAACAGCAAGTAGGAAATGGAAGATATGTTGTCAGGAACAGAAAAGAAGATACATTTATTTCACGTATACGAATAGGTCATACTGGGTTAAATCAATCTCTGTTTAAGATAGGTAAACATGAATCGGGCCAATGTGCTTATTGTAATCAGCCAGAAACCATAGAACATGTTTTAATAACATGTAAAAAAATATGAAAGAGAAAGGTTAAAACTAAGGTTAACTGACACCTTACAAGTTACAAAGGTTTTTAAAACTGTTTTGGACGCCTTGTGTCTCTTGTTTCTGTTCAAATCAGAAATGAAATAAATATACTCAGAAAAACTGAAAAGAATAGGCCTACTTTACTGTGGGCCTAAAATACAACCTATTTACAGTCCGTGAATCACAAAAGTATCAGTGAGAAGTTGAGAACACTCGTTTAAACAGTGCATACACTCGAACTTGACCGCACATCACATTTTTTACTTTATCTTTACTGCTTTTAATCGTAATGGGACCATCGGGACATAAGCTGTCATGTACAACAAAAGAGCCTGCGCAGCGACAGGAAATATAATTTAACACAAAAAGCCTAGACCAGGGGTGGACTTGCGCACAGGAGCGGCGTGTGGACGAATTGTTTCTACACACACACTAAACAGCGCGAAGCCGCGAACTCGTTCTGAATATTTTAAAGGCGTAACAGCTGATGAAAAAGCAGAGACAATTGTAGACGAAAATGAAGAAAGATTTTATCTTAGTTTTTATTTTATATAAAACATTTTCTCGTCTTTTTTCGTCAACAATAACAATTTAGTCTTAGTTAGCGTTTTTGGACAGTGGTGCAGTCTTGTCATCGTCTCGTCTTAGTCATGAAAAAAAAGGTTGTTGAACATGTCTCGTCTCGTCTGACGAAATTAACACTAGACTGTGTGTGTGTGTGTGTGTGTGTGTGTGTGTATGTGTGTCTGTGTGTGTGTGCGTGCGTAGCCTATATATGAGAGAGAGAGATTGAGACTAGACATGATTGCGACTGAAAACGTAGCGATCCACTCTAATTCCCTTGAGATTATGAGTAACAGCACAAAAGTGGTTAAATAGTCACATGCTAAATAGACACATTTTAAATAGTCACATGAAAGGGAAAGTGAACAGAAAGTAAAAGAGCAGAGAGCACACCCTCAGTTCCCGGACTGCAGTAAATACATTTGTGGATTATTTTAGCCTTTACCATGGCGAGGTTGACTTTGGATTTGGCTATGGATATTATTATGGATGGGATTTCATCAGAAAGGCAGGATTTGTTACGTCATATGTTAGGCCTTGCTGAGTCTTCTGATCTGATACCTGATGTTAGTATCGATGGCTCTCTGGTGAAGTACTCTGGATTAGATTCAACATCTGAATTAGAGAACTCCATTACCGAGATGCTAAAAGACGCACACAGCTTGCTTAAGGAAAATCGGGATTTTGTTTTATCCGCTTTATCCGCTTTAAGTAATGTACCAAGTCCGGTGGGTTTATGCGCAATGGTCTTGTCTATAGCGGTGGAGCTCATAATCAGTACCGAAGTAGAGAAAAAGGAGAATAAAGACAGCACATCGGACATGATGCGCCGTGTGTTCTCTGAGGAAAAGGCTTCAGGTGTGAGAGACACGATGGAGGAGTATATGAAACGCTTACGTATGTATTTACACGAACCAACAAGTGCTCTAGAGGAGACACAACGCCTGGAGAAACAGCTGAGCGAACAGCTAACCCGTCTGAAGAACTCCATGCTGCATGACAACCAAATGAGCTCCCGCTCCCTAAAGCACTGGACTAACGGTGCAGCTTTCCATCTGCAGATGCTCATCCATAAAGCCCGACTGAAGATGCAAAGCACCACGGAACAAGAGGCACAACTTCAAGGACACCAGGATCACATCATCACTGCGCTTGAATGCTATCAGAGGGAATTAGAGGAGCTGTTAAAGAAGTACAAGACCTACAAAAAATCAAACATCTCAGTTACCAATCTACATTCGCGGTTCATAACGTTAGGGGATCCGACTCTATTGCATTTCTTTGTAGTTAAGGACGAAGAGTTTGACAGACGAAGTCCTGCTCTGTTTTTCCCAAATGTTTCGAGGACTGGTTTGTCAGATGATTATGTCAACTACATGTTTGACAACGGGGCTCAGTTAAAAGAGCTGAAACAATATTTCAGCGATCTTAAGGGGAAAATAAAGGACTTGATCCTCCAGAATGACGAATTTGAAATACAAAAGCTTTTACCTGTCTGAGACAAGCAGGATGGTGAAAATGTCCTATAGGTCTGTTCATGTAAGGTTGCTGAGCTCTTTGTAATCAGTGTTGTTATCGAGTAGGAGTTTGAATTGCTTGTTTTTTTTTGTTTGTTTTGTTTTTTGCAAAATTAATCAAATTAACAATGAAAGCAATGAATCATGAATGTAACCATATATCTTCCAGTTAATAAAATAATTTCTTTTATATTTTCAAGTGATTGGTAGTGATTTTTTCATTTTACTGGTGAATTTTCAACAAAGAAAAAACTGTGTTTCAAATAAATTAATGAATAAATGTGATTATATACAAACACACAAGTGTTCATTATAGTATTACTGCACACAATATTGTTGAACATATAGTATATTTACACTGGATGGCGCTGTTTCTGTTTATTGTATTTTTTTGTATTTTTTTGGATTGTCTTGTAACTTTTCGTCTGCACTGTCTTTTGTCCTGCACTGTCTTGTCTGTCTTGTCCTGCACTGTGTACACCAGGTTGCACAGATGCACTTTATGTATCTAGGACTAACTTACTAAGTCCTTAACTCTGTGTTTGTTTTATGTAGCATTATGATCCTGGAGAAACTTTGTGTCATGTCACTGTGTACTGTAACAACTATATATGGTGTAAATGACAATAAAAGCTTCTTGACTTGATTTGAAGTGTGTTCAGGTGATTAGAAGGTAAAAAAAAATAAATAAAAAATGTAATAATAATAATAATAATAATAATAATAATAATAATAATATAAACTATAACTCTTTTATAGTGTGCGGTGTGAAGTAAAAATGGATAAATAAAGAAATAAAAGGTGGAAACATTTAAAAAAGTAAAATCGGCAAAATTTAATATGGAAATTAAATTGGAAATGAAGTGTTAGAAAAAAGAATAGAAAATAGAAAAAATATACAATTAAACAATATAAAACATGTTTTATATTATGCATGTATAACAAAGTGTATAATATATAAAAAAACAACATTTTTTCTCTCTTTTTTGCATATTTATGACACTTAATTGTTTCAGATCTTTAAACAAACATTTACTATAATACTTGATTAGACTAGACATACCATGATGGCTTGATTACTGCCAGCCCAGTAAAATTAAACCTATTGTTTAGTAAATCTCTCTTTTAGTAAAGAATATTTCCAGCAAAGTGAAGTAGAATTAAAAGGTCTCAACATGAAGCACACTATGCTTCAGTCAAGAAAATTCTGGAAGGAATGAGGAAGAAAGTTATTGTGAAATATATCAGTCTGGAAATGGTTTCCATTTAAGACTCTGGGACTCCAGGCCGCCACAGTAAAAGCTGTTATCTCCAAATGGAAAATCTTCCCAGAAATGTTCTTTGACACTTTATCCACAGTAGTGCTATGTTCTGTCTCCAGTCCTGCTATGTTATCCTGCAACTTACAGCAGCAGTGTGATGCAGAACGTCTTAAAGTAATTAAGAGCAACAACTACTAAAATAAAGTTGTTGTTTTCTAGAACAAATCAAATGTATTGCTTCTAACAGCAAACTCATGATGTTTGGGACAAGGCTTTTAACACTGCTATGTCTTGTATGTCTAATAACTAGCTGAACATCACAGGACACATCAGAATGGAGACATTTAACAGCTAATCCACCTTCATGTTTTCATGCTTTTAGAGCAAATCCGCTAAAGAACGTTGGAGAACGTGCAAAATTCCTCACAACCTGAGCTCGGGTTGGATTTGAGGACGCTGGAGCTACCTCATGTACCAGTCCCTCAGGGTAGAATATCATTTCAAATTATTTATTGAAAGAAGGCGTTTGAACGTGTGGTATGTGACACATAAGGGCTGTCAGCATTGTGTGTTACTGACTGTGTGGAGCTTCACATGTGTTTCCAGAAGAGGAGAATTTAATTTCCAGAATAAAAAATAAATCTCCTAAGGAGCAAATCAGTGTATAATAAACTTGTAAAGTTGCTGCTTAAGGATAAAAGCGGTTTATTTAACGCAGAACCTTTAAATGTTGTTTAAATCGTGCACGCTCGTAGGACTTCTCTAACGCACCCCATTACACTGCAGTAAGAGCTGTACAGTTGATCAGATGATTCATAGCTGAGTATAAACAGTCCATGTGACTGCAGTCTCTCAATCAAGGTTACAACACCTTTAATGCAATATGTAAACCAATGGATTTACAATGGAATGGGCATAATGCCAGGTCAATATGAATGCACATCTCTCAGTAAATAATAACCATCAGGGATCAAGTATTGCTCTCATGAATACTATAAAACACAGTGATACGGTATGGCAAGCCACTTTAGCTTTTATAAATTTTTTACAAATCTGGGCCAGATTTGAGTGTTCACACTACTCCTGAAGAAGTCTGACCTGGTCACTTGACCCCAAAAAAAATCGGATTTGGGCCACTTTTACCTGCATTACCTGGATTACTTTTGCCCATGCTTGGATTACTTTCTTTTTTCTGTGTGGATTACTTTTCGTGAATCGAACTTCCGGTTTCGAGACTGTTACGCCCGTGGCGTCAGACTAGTCCCTCTGCTACTGTTTCTGTAGGAGGTTCACCTCTAGACTTTTCCCGGCTACATCTTCTGTGCATTTATATCTATACCTTTTGTCATTCCATTAAACTCTCTTTTTGGACATTGGCCTGCGTTTGGGTTCTCCTCCCTAACACCCTCCTCTGTTTGCTGATATGGCATTATGCCCATTCCAATGTAAATCCATTGGTTTACATATTGCATTAACGTTGTTGTAACCTTGATTGAGAGACTATAAACATTGTCATTTAGGCGTGCTATCACGCTACTTTTTGTACTTTTGTAGTTGCTTCCAACACTGACGGTCTTGTGCCAGCTGCTCTGCATCCTCTATAGCAACTCCTTGTTGTTAAAGGACGCCCGCAAGAACGTCAAGCCATCAGGTGCGAGGTTTACCTTATTGTTCGTCTCCAGCCTGCAGCCCTCAGATCAAACTGGAGAATAGCTCTCGTCGGATGGTCAGAACGTTGGTGCGACGTTGTGCGGCCAGGGAGGATGCTCTGGGCTGGCATGTGCGGGCTCTAAGCATTTGATTGGAAACCCGCTGGGGCCACCTGATGTTCTCGATGGTTCTGAGAACCCTGCTATCAAAGCCATCTAATCTTGCAGCCAGTGTCTTGTTTAAGGGCCAAGTCTTCGAACCATATAGCAGGATGGAGAGTAGTGCTGAGTTGTAAATCTGGAGCTTCGTCTTGCGTGAGATAGTCTGGTGCCACCAGAGTGGTTTCCAGAGAGATTGCAGAGCTGACACAGCCAGGGCTCTTCTGCGGGTAATCCCTGGTTTTATGTCTCCATTGTCTGTCACTATGGATCCCAGATACACACCGATGGCTTGCTAGGAGTTATTGGAAGTGGAGGAAATTCTTCCTCATTTTCCATGTATTCCATGCCATTGTGCTATCGTTGCTCGCTTCTGTGCTTTGAGCATTCGATCGTTTTTGAGCAGATTTTGTCATTTTTTAAATTTTTGTAAAAAAAAAAAGTTGCACCGATAAAGAAAAAAAAAAATTCTGTAACATGTTTACCCAAGTATAATTAACATTAATGCAGAGAGCTTGAAAGTTTTGTCTACTCACACCGCCATCTTGGTCGGCCCCCCAACACGATACGTGTTGACTCTCCTCAAAAAAGCGCCCGTGACGTCATCAGTGCGCGCTGCTGGAGTTTTGTCGCTGGCCTCTGAAATTGGCACCAATCATCAGTCCTGATTTCACCATCAATTTATGACATTAACTCACCAGAAGCCTAAAGCTAGAGCTTAGGCAACATTTTGAGAGCCAGTGGCATGCACGAGATGTTATCAGACACTGGCATGTATGGGATGGACTTACAGGACTCTACATACCTGATACTGGTTTTCTTAATACTGGTTCTCAGCAAATAAATAATAGACATAGACAATACAAAGAGAAGGAGAAATAGGGAAAGAAAAGAGAAACGTAAGGTGAATAAACAAAGAAAGATTGATGTAAAAATACAAAAAGTTTAAGAATTGGTTGAAAGAGTTGAAAGATTTGAATATGAGTGTTTAGAAGAAGACACCGAGGGATCAGACGCTGTACCTAGACAGCTGGAAGAAGATTCCAAAAGAAAAAGAAGACTATAATGCATTATGTGTCATGATGTTTTATTTCCAGACTGTTCAAGAAAATTCTGAAATGCTTTTCTTTTTCTTATAATCATGTATTCTCATGTACTAGAGTTGGTTAGATTAATATTGTTTATTTTACTGTAAACTTTGTTGTAGTGAATGCTTATAAATTACCACCAGGGAGTATCTGCACACAAAGGATTTCAAGGCCTGCTGTTGAAATGAAGCTTTCTGTGTAACCTGCACGCGCAGTGTTTTATAGCTTTCTGTCGAATTCCACGGCGAGAGAAAGCTTCAGTCATATATAATCATAGCCTGACAAGTTGCAGGAAGTTAACTGCAACCATATGACCATATATAGACATTAGCAGCGCACACAGAAGTCGACAGCGAGATATGTTTGGGAAACCGAGAAGTGTTTATGAAATAATATGGTAGCCTCTAGAAGGCACGCAGCCAACCAAACCTGACAGCCAGATTCAACTGGCACAGTAAAAAAGTAAAAAAGCCCACCTTGAATCACACTGTGTGTGCATTCTATTGTAGACAGCCTTAGGGCATTGTCATACTTTAGGTGCATCAGGGAACAAACACAAGTTTACACTTGTAGAGTGTTTCTTGGTTTGTTATAATCTTTGCATCTTAATACCTTTTACTTATTCTAGTACTGTTTGATTATTTGAAAAAAGATTTTATTTGTAACTTTTTCTTTTTATTTTACATATATTACACACACCTATCTGTATTACACTACTTTTAATAAAAACAAGGCCTCCCATTGTGAGGATCCTGAAAAGACAAAAAGGTATAAGTCTGCCTCCTTCATTTAAAGATTCAAACAACAGATTAAGTAGAAGACCTTGGAGAGGAGCCTTTGTTAGAAGACCGAAGGGACTTCGAAGGACACCTGCGTTCAAGGTAAGACCAACTTTGATAGTTGAGCTTGTGTTTCCAACACGACTCCGTGCCTGTTGACACATTCCTTAGCGGGGGAGCGCAGGGTTTCTTACGCAATCCGAAAACACGTCTCGCTAAGGGACAAGTACATCAGTATAATTACAACAAACACCATGACATGCCCAGGCGAGGCTGTGTTTCTCAAACGGTTTGTTTTGAATGTAAAAAATGCGTGTTCTGAACCGTTAAATACGCGCTCGAGGCTGGCGCTCAAGGCTGCTAGCTAGTCGGGATGTGTTTCAAAATGTAGTTCAAAATAGTTGATGTTCAACATATGAGAGCACCTTGTGACCCAGTCTTCCGAAGCTCTTAAAGGTGAAGACCCAACTTTATGTATGTTTTGTAAGATTCCCTTATCTATCAAACATATTTTATTAGATTATCCTGGAATTAACACAAGCAGAATGCTCTTTTATCAAATTACTTCACTTAAGGACATATTTAATCAGATTATGCCTGAAAAGGTTTTGGATTTTTTAATCGTATGTTAATTTGAGAGCATCTTTAATAAATAATAAATTAATAAATGTGAGAGCATCTTTAATAAATAGGCTACAGTTAGTCCAAAATGCAGCTGCCAGAGTTCTCACTAGGACAAGAAAGTATGACCATATAACCCCAATTTTATCATCTCTACACTGGCTACCTGTTAAGTTTAGAATTGATTACAAGCTGCTGCTACTTACGTACAAGGCTCTTAATGGTTTAGCTCCCATGTATCTAACTAGTCTTCTAACACCTTACAATCCTTCATGCTCTCTGAGTTCACAAAACTCAGGACTTCTGGTAGTTTCCAGAATATCCAAGTCCACTAAAGGTGGTAGAGCATTTTCTTGCTCCCTAACTCCCTAACTTTGGAATAGTCTTCCTGATAGTGTTCGGGGCTCAGACACACTTTCCCAGTTTAAATGTAAATTAAAGACTCATCTCTTTAGTCAGGCATACACATAATACATCCCATAATATTGCACACTATTACATCAGACTTACAAATATTATGAACAGCAGATATGTTAATCCCTCTCCACTGCTTCTCTCTTTCTACCCATCCCGAGGCATCCTGAAATTGTACCAGCTCCGATCGTCTTCCGTGTGATGAAGATTTTGGACCTCCACTGAGATGAGCTCGACTCTGAGAATCCTGAGACATCTAGAGATCTACCAGCTCCAGTTGGACTCTGCGATACTAAAGAGGAGATGTGAACTCCATGTGATCATTTGCATCAATACAACATTTGTCAGACTGTATATTTATAATCACACCCTCCAGTGTCACCCAAATGTGTCACGTGACGCGGGATAAAAACGGACCCAAATGCAGGACAGCTTAACAAAACAGGATTTATTAACTTAAAAAACACGAAACAGGACGTAGACAACAGCAGACAAGGACAACAGAGGATTCCACACTGCACAAGGCAACGCGGATCAAATAAATAGACAAGACAATCAGAAACATGAGGAACAGGTGTGCAGAAATGGGCAGGAAGAGACAAGGGCGGGGCAGACACGTGAACAAGAAACATAAACAAAAGGCACATGGCCAAACTCCAGGCAGAGTCCTGACAAAATGAGGATGAGGTTCCCCTTTTCCTACATCCACTAAGCTGCCACTGCTGGGCCCCTGAGCAAGGCCCTTAACCCTCAATTGCTCAGTTGTATAAAAAAATTAGATAAAAAATGTAAGTTGCTCTGGATAAGGGCGTCTGCTAAATGCTGTAAATGTAAATGTAAGGGAGTTTTTCTTCCCCACAGTCGCCTGAGTCACCTCAGACTTGTTCATTGGGGATAAATACATACACATTTAAATATATCTAATATTAATCTGGAAATTTTGTATTCTTTTAATCTTTATATTATTCTTTATATTAACCTTTTGTTCTATATGTTCTGTAAAGCTGCTTTGAGACAATGTCAATTGTAAAAAGTGCTGTACAAATAAACTTGAATTGAACTGAATTTAAATGTATGTATGTATGTATGTATGTATGTATGTATGTATGTATGTATGCAGGGCTGTCAAGTATCACACATTGAGAGTGACAGTCACGCATTCTGGTCTTTTGTCACGCTCTCCCGCCACACATTGTATTTCTCACGCAGAAAAACTTTTTGACTATTTATCATATATTTAATAAGCCGCAGTGCCCAAAATGTATCTGTCCGCACCGCTGTCTCTATGGAACCGGGCAGGACCCAAGCGCGTCTCCCCTGGAGCTCTTAGTTGAGCGTGACACATATCAGCCAATCAAAAAAGAGGCTACACAATAGCCAATCAGAAAATAGCACTGTCTGGGTAAGATTTAACCAATGAAAAAAAAAAAACATATTCATTAGAGAGGGTATTTTCGATGGTCGGTTTGAACAAAACCTCAACACGAAACAGCTCGTCTCTGGACGGGACATTGTCATCAATCATGACCCTAAAAATGTCTGAGCTTCAGCCGAACTGTTTTAAATGGGAGCAACATTACAAATGATAAAGGAGTCCAAAAAGGCAACAAACACAATAAACACCACCAGTCATAATCTCTCTCTCTCTCTCTCTCTCTCTCTCTCTCTCCCTCTCTCTCTCTCTCACACACACACACACACACATATTAATAAATGGAAAATAAACAAATACTTTGTGACCCTTACCAAACACAGTAACTCCCCCATTATTGTATTTTTTTTTTTTTTTTTTGGGGGGGTTGCACAAAACAGCACAAAAAGGGTTAAATAGTCACATGAAAGGGAAAGTGAACAGAAAGTAAAGGAGCAGAGAGCACACCCTCAGTTCCCGGACTGCAGTAAATACATTTGTGGATTATTATAGTCTTTACCGTGTTGCCGTTGGCTTTGGCTATGGCTATTGCTGGGAGTATATCAGACAGGCCGGCTTTTTTACGTCATATGTTAGGCCTTGCTAAATCTTCTGATCTGATACCTGATGTTAGTATCGATGGCTCTCTGGTGAAGTACTCTGGATTAAATTCAACATCTGAATTAGAGAACTCCATTACCGAGATGCTAAAAGACGCACGCAGCTGGCTTAAGGAAAATCGGGATTCTGTTTTATCCGATTTTAGTAATGTCCCAAATTCAGTGGGTTTAGGTGCAATGGTCTTGTCTATAGCGGTGGAGCTCATAATCAATACCGAAGAAGAGAAAAAGGAGAATAAAGACAGCACATCGGACATGATGCGCCGTGTGTTCTCTGAGAAAAAGGCTTCAGGTGTGAGAGACACGATGGAGGAGTATATGAAATGCTTACGTATGTATTTACACGAACCAACAAGTGCTCTAGAGGAGACACAACGCCTGGAGAAACAGCTGAGCAAAAAGCTAACCCGTCTGAAGAAATCCATGCTGCATGGCAAGCAAATGAGCTCCCGCTCCCTAAAGCACTGGACTAACGGTGCAGCTTTCCATCTGCAGATGCTCATCCATGAAGCCCGACTGAAGATGCAAAGCACCACGGAACAAGAGGCACAACTTCAAGACCACCAGGTTCCCATCATCACTGCGCTTGAATGCTATCAGAGCCAATTAGAGGAGCTGTTAAAGAAGTACAAGACCTACAAAAAATCAACCATTTCAGTTACCAACCCACTGCCGTGGTACATAAAGCTGGCCGCACTGTTATGGAATCCGTTTCTATTTCATCTCTTTGTAGTTAAGGACGAAGAGTTTGACAGACGAAGTCCTGCTCTGTATTTCCCATATGTTTCGAGGACTGGTTTTTCAGATGATTATGTCAACTACATGTTTGACAACTGGGCTCAGTTAAAAGAGTTGAAACAATATTTCAGCGATCTTAAGGGGAAAATAAAGGACTTGATCCTCCAGAATGACGAATTTAAAATACAAAAGCTTTTACCTGTCTGAGACAAGCAGGATGGTGAAAATTTCCAAATATAGGTGTGTTCATGTAAGGTTGCTGAGCTCTTTGTAATCAGTGTTGTTATCGAGTAGGAGTTTGAATTGCTTGTTTTGGGGTTTTTTTGTTTGTTTGTTTTTTGCAAAATTAATCAAATTAACAATGAAAGCAATGAATCATGAATGTAACCATATATCTTCCAGTTAATAAAATATTTACTTTTATATTTTCAAGTGATTGGTAGTGATTTTTTCATTTTACTGGTGAATTTTCAACAAACAAAAAACTGTGTTTCAAATAAATTAATGAATAAATGTGATTATATACAAACACACAAGTGTTCATTATAGTATTACTGCACACAATATTGTTGAACATATAGTATATTTACACTGGATGGCGCTGTTTCTGTTTATTGTATTTTTTTGGATTGTCTTGTAACTTTTCGTCTGCACTGTCTTTTGTCCTGCACTGTCTTGTCTGTCTTGTCCTGCACTGTGTACACCAGGTTGCACAGATGCACTTTATGTATCTAGGACTAACTTACTAAGTCCTTAACTCTGTGTTTGTTTTATGTAGCATTATGATCCTGGAGAAACGTTGTGTCATGTCACTGTGTACTGTAACAACTATATATGGTGTAAATGACAATAAAAGCTTCTTGACTTGATTTGATTTGAAGTGTGTTCAGGTGATGAGAAGATAAAAAAAATAAATAAATAATTTAATTAATTTCTGCACTTATTTATTTATAGGTTTACAATAATGATAATAATAATAATAATAATAATAATAATAATAATAATAATAATGTAAACTATAACTTTTATAGTATGCGGTGTGAAGTAAAAATGGATAAATAAAGAAATAAAAGGTGGAAACATTTAAAAAAAAGTAAAATCGGCAGAATTTAATATGGAAATTAAATTGGAAATGAAGTGTTAGAAAAAAAGAATAGAAAATAGAAAAAATATATAATTAAACAATATAAAACATGTTTTATATTATGCATTTATAATAAAGTGTATAATATATAAAAAAACAACATTTTTTCTCTCTTTTTTTTTTGCATATTTATGACACTTAATTGTTTCAGATCTTTAAACAAAACATTTACTATAATACTTGATTAAACTAGACATACCATGATGGCTTGATTACTGCCAGCCCAGTAAAATTAAACCTATCTTTTAGTAAATCTCTCTTTTAGTAAAGAATATTTCCAGCAAAGTGAAGTAGATTTAAAAGGTCTCAACATGAAGCACACTATGCTTCAGTCAAGAAAATTCTGGAAGGAATGAGGAAGAAAGTTATTGTGAAATATATCAGTCTGGAAATGGTTTCCATTTAAGACTCTGGGACTCCAGCCAGCCACAATAAAAGCTGTTATCTCCAAATGGAAAATCTTCCCACAAATGTTCTTTGACACTTTATCCACAGTAGTGCTATGTTCTGTCTCCAGTCCTGCTATGTTATCCTGCAACTTACAGCAGCAGTGTGATGCAGAACGTCTTAAAGTAATTAAGAGCAACAACTACTAAAATAAAGTTGTTGTTTTCTAGAACAAATCAAATGTATTGCTTCTAACAGCAAACTCATGACGTTTGGGACAAGGCTTTTAACACTGCTATGTCTTGTATGTCTAATAACTAGCTGAACATCACAGGACACATCAGAATGGAGACATTTAACAGCTAATCCACCTTCATGTTTTCATGCTTTCAGAGCAAATCCGCTAAAGAACGTTGGAGAACATGCAAAATTCCTCACAACCTGAGCTCGGATTGGATTTGAGGACGCTGGAGCTACCTCATGTACCAGTCCCTCAGGGTAGAATATCATTTCAAATTATTTATTGAAAGAAGGCGTTTGAACGTGTGGTATGTGACACATAAGGGCTGTCAGCATTGTGTGTTACTGACTGTGTGGCGCTTCACATGTGTTTCCAGAAGAGGAGAATTTAATTTCCAGAATAAAAAATAAATCTCCTAAGGAGCAAATCAGTGTATAATGAACTTGTAAAGTTGCTGCTTAAGGATAAAAGCGGTTTATTTAACGCAGAACCTTTAAATGTTGTTTAAATCGTGCACGCTCGTAGGACTTCTCTAACGCACCCCATTACACTGCAGTAAGAGCTGTACAGTTGATCAGATAATTCATAGCTGAGTATAAACAGTCCATGTGACTGCAGTCTCTCAATCAAGGTTACAACACCTTTAATGCAATATGTAAACCAATGGATTTACAATGGAATGGGCATAATGCCAGGTCAATATGAATGCACATTTCTCAGTAAATAATAACCATCAGGGATCAAGTATTGCTCTCATGAATACTATAAAACACAGTGATACACCACTCTCTGGTGCCTGCTGAATACCATGATCTGGGACAAGTGTTCAGTAGAGCCCGTGCCACTTCCCTGCCACCGCACAGACCTTATAACTGTGCTATCGACCTCCTGCCGGGCACTCCCTGCACCTGTACCACCTATCCAAGCCTGAAAGGGAAGCCATGACCCAGTATATACAGGAGTCCTTGGAGTAAGGTATTATTATATTATTCGCCCATCATCATCCCCAGCTGGTGCAGGGTTTTTCTTTGTGGAGAAGAAGGAGGGGACTCTACGGCCCTGTATCGACTATCAGGGCCTTAATGCCATCACCATCAAGAATCGCTACCCGTTGCCACTCATGGCCTCCGCTTTTGAGCTCCTCCAGGGAGCCACCATTTTCTCCAAGCTGGACCTTCGGAACGCCTATCACCTAGTCCGCATCCGGGAGGGTGATGAATGGAAGACCGCGTTCAAAACTTCCACTGGTCATTACGAGTACCTGGTGATGCCGTTCGGCCTCACTAATGCCCCAGCAGTGTTCCAAGCACTGGTTAATGACGTTTTACGGGACATGTTAAACCTATTCGTGTTTGTTTACCCGGACGACATCCTCATTTTCTCCCGCACACCTGAGGAACACACCCATCACGTCCGTGCAGTGCTCCAGAGGCTTTTGCAGAACCAGTTATACGTGAAGGCAGAGAAATGTGATTTCCATGTCACGAAAACCACCTTCTTGGCCTTCATTCTGGCAGCAGGGAGTGTTCGGATGGATCCTGACAGAATCAAGGCTGTTAGGGATTGGCCCTGCCCTGGAACACGTAAGCAGCTACAGCAGTTCTTGGGATTTGCTAACTTCTATCGGCGATTCATCCGGGGCTACAGCTCGGTCGCTGCACCCTTGCACCAGCTAACTTCTCCCCTTCAACCCTACTGTTGGGGGCCTCAGGTCGAGCAAGCCTTCAAGAAGCTGAAGCAGCTTTTTACCTCTGCCCCATCCTCTCCTTGACGGATTCCACGCGACAATTTGTGGTTGAAGTTGATGCATCTGATACCGGTGTTGGAACCGTTTTGTCTCAAAAGGACATCAAGGACAACAAACTTCACCCGCGTGCTTTCTTTTCCTGCCGTCTCTCCTCGTCCGAACGGAACTAAACTATCGGCAAACGTGAGTTACTGGCAGTCAAACTCGCCCTGGAGGAATGGCGGCACTGGTTGGAGGGTGCAGAACAACCGGTTCTGGTCTGGACCGACCATAAAAATCTTGAGTATCTCCGGACTGTCAAGAGACTGAAACCCAGACAGGATCGTTGGTCACTCTTCTTTGGCAGGTTTAACTTTGTGCTGTCTTATCGGCCGGGAACGAAGAATGGGAAGCCAGATGCTCTCTCTCGTCAGTTCTCCCCCGATCCCATTGAGGCCATCGCTGAACACATTCTTCCCCACTCCGTCACTGTTCGGGCACTCCGACTCGGGATAGAGAGAAGGGTTCAGCAAGCCGTATCTAACCTGCCGGTTCCTACTGACTGTCCTGAAGGCAAACTTTATGTCCCTGAGCAGCTCCGTTCCCAAGTCCTTCAGTGGTGTCACAACTCCCGGCTTTTCTGTCACCCCGGTTTCCCTCGGGCCCTATCGGTTCTCCAGCAACGTTGCTGGTGGCCCTCACTCAGACGTGACACACGGGACTTCGTCACGGCCTGTCCAGTATGTGCGCAACACAAGAGTTCCAGATCTCGCCCAGCCGGCCTCCTGCGTCCCCTGCCGATCCCTTACAGACCTTGGTCTCACATTTCACTTGATTTCGTCACCGGGCTCCCTCTTTCTGATGGCTACTCCACTATCCTCTCTGTAGTCGAACACTTCTCTAAGCTCGTCCATTTTGTCCCCTTGACCAAACTCCCTTCGGCCAAGGAAACGGCGTTGCTCCTCCTCCAACATGTTTTCCGGCTCCACGGCATTCCCCAGAACATAGTCTCTGACAGAGGACCCCAGTTTACCTCCAATTTTTGGAAGGAATTCTGCCAGCTCTTAGGCGTCTCCATTAGCCTCTCCTCTGGGTTTCACCCCCAGTCCAATGGGCAGACGGAACAGCTCAACCAGGAGCTGGAGATGGGTCTCCGCCTCCTCTGTGCCGAGGATCATTCGTCTTGGGCCTCCAGCCTTGTATGGGTCGAGTATTCCCATAACTCTCTGCCCTCTGCTGCCACGGGTCTGTCCCCTTTTCAGGCTGCCTATGGCTATCAACCCCCATTATTCTCCACACAGGAGCTAAAAGCCTCAGTTCCCTCAGCCTTGGGCCTCGTGAGATGCTGTCGTCGAGTCTGGAGAAGAGCCCGCCTCGCCTTGCTGAGATCTTCACAGAGCTATGCCCGCTGGGCCAACCGCAGACGACGCCCCGCTCCACCTTACCGTGTCGGGCAGCAGGTGTGGCTTTCCACCAAAGACCTCCCATTGAAGATGGCATGCAGGAAGCTGGCTCCCCGTTTCGTTGGCCCGTTCCCGATATCTAAGGTTATCAATCCGGTTTCCAGGCTGAAAACCTGTCCAGGCCTGTGCGCTGGTTCCCTCCACCAGACCCCCTCCTCCCGCCCGGGTCATTGATGGAGGCCCTGCGCTCCAGACACCGTGGGAGAGGTCTGCAGTACCTGGTGGACTGGGAGGGATACGGCCCTGAGGAACGCTCCTGGGTTCCGGCACGCCACATCTTGGACCCGGACCTCATCTCCCAGTTCCGTCGTGACCACCCCGACCAGCCTGGTGGGACATCGTGAGACGCCCCGTGGACGGGGGGGGGTACTGTCAGCGTACTCCTCCGAAGCTCACCTTCGTGGCGCACACTTGTGACGTCATTCCCCTGTCGCATGACTCTTTTTTTTTGGCCATGCTTGGATTACTTCCTTTTTTCTGTGTGGATTACTTTTCGTGAATCGAACTTCCGGTTTCGAGACTGTTACGCCCGTGGCATCAGACTAATCCCTCTGCTACTGTTTCTGTAGGAGGTTCACCTCTAGACTTTCCCCGGCTACATCTTCTGTGCATTTATATATATACCTTTTGTCATTCCATTAAACTCTCTTTTTGGACATTGGCCTGCGTTTGGGTTCTCCTCCCTAGCACCCTCCTCTGTTTGCTGATATGGCATTATGCCCATTCCAATGTAAATCCATTGGTTTACATATTGCATTAACGTTGTTGTAACCTTGATTGAGAGACTATAAACATTGTCATTTAGGCGTGCTATCACGCTACTTTTTGTACTTTTGTAGTTTCCAACACTGACGGTCTTGTGCCAGCTGCTCTGCATCCTCTATAGCAACTCCTTGTTGTTGATGGACGCCCGCAAGGACGTCAAGCCATCGGGTGCGGGGTTTACCTCATGGCCGTCTCCAGCCTGCAGCCCTCGGATCAAACTGGAGAATAGCTCGCGTCGGATGGTCAGAAGGGAGGCAGAGGAGATGGCCAAGCCAGCGGGTGCGACGTTGTGCGGCCAGGGAGGATGCTCTGGGCTGGCATGTGCGGGCTCTAAGCATTTGATTGGAAACCCGCTGGGGCCACCTGATGTTCTCGATGGTTCTGAGAGCCCTGCTATCAAAGCCATCTAATCCTGAAGCCAGTGTCTTGTTTAAGGGCCAAGTCTTCGAACCATATAGCAGGATGGAGAGTAGTGCTGAGTTGTAAATCCGGAGCTTCGTCTTGCGTGAGATAGTCTGGTGCCGCCAGAGTGGTTTCCAGAGAGACTGCAGAGCTGACACAGCCAGGGCTCTTCTGCGGGTAATCTCTGGTTTTATGTCCCCATTGTCTGTCACTATGGATCCCAGATACACACCGATGGCTTTCTAGGAGTTATTGGAAGTGGAGGAAATTCTTCCTCATTTTCCATGTAGTTAGCCACTCCATCATCGTAGTCGTGATCAGTGTTAGCCATTGTGCTATCGTTGCTCGCTTCTGTGCTTTGAGCATTCGATCATTTTGAGCAGATTTTGGCATTTTTTAATTTTTGTAAAAAAAAAAAGTTGTTCCTCCGATAAAAAAAAAAAAATTCTATAACACGTTTACCCAAGTATAATTAACATTAATGCAGAGAGCTTGAAAGTTTTGTCTACTCACACCGCCATCTTGGTCGGCCCCCCAACATGATACGTGTTGACTCTCCTCAAAACAGCGCCCGTGACGTCATCAGTGCGCGCTGCTGGAGTTTTGTCGCTGGCCTCTGAAATGGGCACCAATCATCAGCCCTGATTTCACCATCGATTTATGACATTAACTCACCAGAAGCCTAAAGCTAGAGCTTAGGCAACATGTTGAGAGCCAGTGGCATGCACGAGATGTTATCAGACACTGGCATGTACGGGATGGAGTTATAGGACTCTACATACCTGATACTGGTTTTCTTAATACTGGTTCTCAGCAAATAAATAATAAGAAATATAAGGAGAAATAGGGAAAGAAAAGAGAAACGTAAGGTGAATAAACAAAGAAAGATTGATGTAAAAATGCAAAAAGAATTGGTTGAAGAGTTGAAAGATTTGAATATGAGTGTTTAGAAGAAGACACCGAGGGATCAGACGCTGTACCTAGACAGCTGGAAGAAGATTCCAAAAGAAAAAGAAGACTATAATGCATTATGTGTCATGATGTTTTATTTCCAGAATGTTCAAGAAAATTCTGAAATGCTTTTCTTTTTCTTATAATCATGTATTCTCATGTAATAGAGTTGGTTAGATTAATATTGTTTATTTTACTGTAAACTTTGTTGTAGTGAATGCTTATAAATTACCACCAGGGAGTATCTGCACACAAAGTGTTTCAAGGCCTGCTGTTGAAATGAAGCTTTCTGTGTAACCTGCACGCGCAGTGTTTTATAGCTTTCTGTCGAATTCCACGGCGAGAGAAAGCGTCAGTCATATATAATCATAGCCTGACAAGTTGCAGGAAGTTAACTGCAACCATATGACCATATATAGACATTAGCAGCGCACACAGAAGTCGACAGCGAGATATGTTTGGGAAACCGAGAAGTGTTTATGAAATAATATGGTAGCCTCTAGAAGGCACGCAGCCAACCAAACCTGACAGCCAGATTCAACTGGCACAGTTAAAAAGTAAAAAAGCCCACCTTGAATCACACTGGGTGTGCATTCTATTGTAGACAGCCTTAGGGCATTGTCATACTTTAGGTGCATCAGGGAACAAACACAAGTTTCACTTGTAGAGTGTTTCTTGGTTTGTTATAATCTTTGCATCTTAATACCTTTTACTTATTCTAGTACTGTTTGATTATTTGAAGGAAGATTTTATTTGTAACTTATATAATACATATATTACACACACCTATCTGTATTACACTACTTTTAATAAAAACAAGGCCTCCCCTTGTGAGGATCCTGAAAAGACAAAAAGGTATAAGTCTGCCTCCTTCATTTAAAGATTCAAACAACAGATTAAGTAGAAGACCTTGGAGAGAAGCCTTTGTTAGAAGACCGAAGGGACTTTGAAGGACCCCTGCGTTCAAGGTAAGACCAACTTTGATAGTTGAGCTTGTGTTTCCAACACGACTCCGTGCCTGTTAAGACACATTCCTTAGCGGGGGAGCGCAGGGTTTCTTACGCAATCCGAAAACACGTCTCGCTAAGGGACAAGTACATCAGTATAATTACAACAAACACCATGACATGCCCAGGCGAGGCTGTGTTTCTCAAACTGTTTGTTCTGAATGTAAAAAATGCGTGTTCTGAGCCGTTAAATACGCGCTCGAGGCTGGCACTCGAGGCTGCTAGCTAGTCGGGATGTGTTTCAAAATGTAGTTCAAAATAGTTGATGTTCAACATATGAGAGCACCTTGTGACCCAGTCTTCCGAAGCTCTTAATAAGGCCATTAAATATTGACCCATGCTTTTTTGCTTAAAAGTGAAGACCCAACTTTATGTATGTTTTGTAAGATTCCCTTATCTGTCAAACATATTTTATTAGATTATCCTGGAATTAACACAAGCAGAATGCTCTTTTATCAAATTACTTCACTTAAGGACATATTTAATCAGATTATGCCTGAAAAGGTTTTGGATTTTTTAATCGTATGTTAATTTAAAAAAAAACTGTATAATATGACTTACTGTTTATATTTGTTTTGTTTTTATTGTTTTTTTGTAATTGCATTTTTGCCATGAAAATAACTTTGATTGCTGACATGGCATTAAATGAAATAATCTGAATCTAAAGCAGAAGTAGGCTCTGAGGACATATTTGGTCTTCGTGATCGCATTGTTGAGATTCAAGATGGCATAGACAACCATAACTTTAGCTTAATTTCACTGGTTGTCTGTGCCTTTCATAAGCTAAGACAACAGAATGTCGCAAAAGCTCATACTCATGCAACTGCAGAGCAAAAGTCTAAGGAAGAATCTGTGTAAGGTTGTGTTGTTGCAGGGATACTAAATAAACCCATACAGTTTAAATGTTTAAATGAACATGTACATTCACACCATTGTAGCAGTGTTGCATGCAGTAGGCTATAAGGTAAGTAGTGATTGTTCATTTGAAGTTTACTCAAGTGGAAGAATGTAATAAACTTACACCTACTAGCACTATGCATTATATTTTGAAAAAGTAGATTATCTTAATATCAAAACCTTAAATTTTCTCTGGACTCAATGATAAATACATGTCTGACCGTTGGAACGAGCTTAAAAAAACTAGAAAATTGCATTCATGACGATTTATGGTGATTTTATTTCCATTAGACCGTTGCCTACATTGACGCTGATGCATTAAAGAGGACGGGTCCCCTATTCCAAGATGGCAGCTCTATTGACGCATTCGTTCCAATGAACTGCCGTAACCAAGGCGACATCTAGTGTAGATATCTATGTACTGTACACTCACAACTACAGTGCTTTACAAGTACAGGACAGGAAAAGTTAGATAAACTTGTTACAACAGCTAAACCAACAACTTGTTCACTAGACCCCATTCAAACTAAATTACTGAAAGAAGTGTTACATAAAGCTGGTGAGCCTCTTCTTAATATTATTAACTCGTCGCTATCTTTTGGTTACGTCCCTAAATCTTTCAAGTTGGCAGTTATTAGGCCCCTCATTAAGAAACAGAATTTAGATCCTAATGAACTATCAAATTACAGACCTATTTCACATCTTCCTTTTATGTCTAAAATATTAGAAAAGGTTGTGTCTGTTCAACTACGCTCCTTCTTACAGGAGAACAATATCTTTGAAGAGTTTCAGTCAGGTTTCAGGCCCCACCATAGCACAGAAACTGCACTTGTGAAAGTTACAAATGACTTGTTCCTAGCTTCGAACCAAGACTGTATGTCCCTATTAGTTCTACTTGACCTTATTGCTGCATTCGACACTATAGATCACAACATTCTTCTAGATTGCTTACAAAATTACACAGGTATTCATGGACAGGCTTTAAGTTGGTTTAGATCCTACCTGTCTGATCGATACCATTTTGTAGAATTAGATGGTGAACCCTCCAGTTTATTGCCAGTTAACTATGGGGTCCCACAAGGATCAGTCCTAGGACCTCTGCTTTTCTCGATATACATGCTTCTATTAGGGAACATCCTTAGAATCACTAATGGAAACACTTCAACTAGCACTTCTTTCATTATCTTTTGCATTTAAAAAAAACAAAACAAAACAACAAAAAAAAAACACACCTTTGACACTTTCATTGTAACTTTGAACAAATGTTTTAAACTCATGTTATCTTAAGTATGTAACTTAGTGAGCCAGCATTAATGTATTCAATGTTAGAGATTTAAGCACTTATGTACGTCGCTCTGGATAAGGGCGTCTGCCAAATGCTGTAAATGTAAATGTAGAAGACATGGGATTAGTTTCCACTGTTATGCTAACGATACACAGTTATATATCTCATCAAAACCAGATGAAATAGCTAAATTGTCAAAATTAACTTAGTGCGTTAGAGAGATAAATGATTGGATGAGCTGTAACTTTCTGTTGTTAAACTCCGCTAAGACAGGCAGAAATACTACTTATCGGTTCAAAAACCAGTACACAGAAACTCTCACAATTCAACGTCACTAGTAGCTCGACAGATAAGACCCAGGTGTTATACATTATTAGACAGCAACTTGTCTTTTGAAAATCATATCACCCATACTACAAACACAGCCTTCTTCAACCTTAGAAATATTGCCAAGCTGAGAAACATCCTGTCTGTATCTGATGCTGAGAAGCTAGTTCATGCATTCATGACCTCTAGACTGGACTATTGTAATGCATTACTAGGTGGTTGTCCTGCATCTTTAATAAATAGGCTACAGTTAGTCCAAAATGCAGCTGCCAGAGTTCTCACTAGGACAAGAAAGTATGACCATATAACCCCAATTTTATCATCTCTACACTGGCTACCTGTTAAGTTTAGAATTGATTACAAACTGCTGCTACTTACGTACAAGGCTCTTAAAGGTTTAGCTCCCATGTATCTAACTAGTCTTCTAACACCTTACAATCCTTCATGCTCTCTGAGTTCACAAAACTCAGGACTTCTGGTAGTTCCCAGAATATCTAAGTCTACTAATGGTGGTAGAGCATTTTCTTATTTAGCTCCCAAACATTGGAATAGACTTCCTGATAGTGTTCGGGGCTCAGACACACTTTCCCAGTTTAAATGTAGATTAAAAACTCATCTCTTTAGTCAGGCATACACATAATACATCCCATAATATTGTACTCTATTACATCAGACATACAAATATTATGAATAGCAGATATGTTAATCCCTCTCCACTGCTTCTCTCTTTCTACCCATCCCGAGGCATCCTGACATTGTACCAGCTCCGATCGTCTTCCGTGCGATGAAGATTTTGGACCTCCACTGAGATGAGCTCGACTCTGAGAATCCTGAGACATCTAGAGATCTACCAGCTCCAGTTGGACGATGCAATACTAAAGAAGAGATGTGAACTCCATGTGCATCAATACAACATTTGTCAAACTGTATATTTATAATCACACCCTCCAGTCTCACCCACATGAGGATGAGGTTCACCTTTGATTCTGGTTCCTCTCAAGGTTTCTTCCTTTGCCATCTAAGGGAGTTTTTCCTCCCCACAGTCACCTGAGTCACCTCAGACTTGTTCGTTGGGGATAAATACAAACACATTTAAATATATCTAATATTAATCTTGAATTTTGTATCATATTAATATTTATATTATTCTTTATAATAACCTTTTGTTCTATGTTTATGTTCTGTAAAGCTGCTTTGAGACATTGTAAAAAGCGCTATACAAATAAACTTGAATTGAATTTAAATGGGGGGGCACGGTGGCTTAGTGGTTAGCACGTTCGCCTCACACCTCCAGGGTTGGGGGTTCGATTCCCCTTGTGTGTGTGGAGTTTGCATGTTCTCCCCGTGCCTCGGGGGTTTCCTCCGGGTACTCCGGTTTCCTCCCCCGGTCCAAAGACATGCATGGTAGGTTGATTGGCATCTCTGGAAAATTGTCCGTAGTGTGTGATTGTGTGAGTGAATGAGAGTGTGTGTGTGTGTGTGTGTCCTGTGATGGGTTGGCACTCCGTCCAGGGTGTATCCTGCCTTGATGCCCGATGACGCCTGAGATAGGCACAGGCTCCCCGTGAATTTAAATGTGTGTGTGCGTGTGTGTGTGTGCTTGTGTGTGTGTGTGCGCGCGCGCGTACACTGTATATGAGAGAGAGATTGTGACTAGACATGAATGCGACTGAAAACGGAGCCACCCAATTCCCTTGAGACTATCAGAGTAACAGCACAAAAGGGGATAAATCGCCACATGAAAGGGAAAGGAAAGTGAAAGTAAAGGAGCAGAGAGCACACCCTCAGTTCCCGGACTGCAGTAAATACATTTGTGGATTATTATAGTCTTTACCGTGTTGCCGTTAGCTATGGCTATGGCTATTGCTGGGAGTATATCAGACAGGCCGGCTTTTTTACGTCATATGTTAGGCCTTGCTAAATCTTCTGATCTGATACCTGATGTTAGTATCGATGGCTCTCTGGTGAAGTACTCTGGATTAGATTCAACATCTGAATTAGAGAACTCCATTACCGAGATGCTAAAAGACGCACACAGCTGGCTTAAGGAAAATCGGGATTCTGTTTTATCCGCTTTATCCGCTTTAAGTAATGTACCAAATTCGGTGGGTTTATGCGCAATGGTCTTGTCTATAGCGGTGGAGCTCATAATCAGTACCGAAGTAGAGAAAAAGGAGAATAAAGACAGCACATCGGACATGATGCGCCGTGTGTTCTCTGAGGAAAAGGCTTCAGGTGTGAGAGACACGATGGAGGAGTATATGAAACGCTTACGTATGTATTTACACGAACCAACACTTGTTCTAGAGGAGACACAACGCCTGGAGAAACAGCTGAGCGAACAGCTAACCCGTCTGAAGAACTCCATGCTGCATGACAACCAAATGAGCTCCCGCTCCCTAAAGCACTGGACTAACGGTGCAGCTTTCCATCTGCAGATGCTCATCCATGAAGCCCGACTGAAGATGCAAAGCACCACGGAACAAGAGGCACAACTTCAAGGACACCAGGCTCACATCATCACTGCGCTTGAATGCTATCAGAGCCAATTAGAGGAGCTGTTAATGGAGTACAAGACCTACAAAAAATCAACCATCTCAGTTACCTACCTAATGCCGTGGTACATGGCCTTAGTGCTATCGGATCCGATTCTATTGCATCTCTTTGTACTTAAGGACGAAGAGTTTGACAGACGAAGTCCTGCTCTGTATTTCCCAAATGTTTCGAGGACTGGTTTATCAGAAAATTATGTCGACTACATGTTTGACAACTGGGCTCAGTTAAAAGAGCTGAAACAATATTTCAGCGATCTTAAGGGGAAAATAAAGGACTTGATCCTCCAGAATGACGAATTTAAAATACAAAAGGTTTTACCTGTCTGAGACAAGCAGGATGGTGAAAATGTCCTATAGGTCTGTTCATGTAAGGTTGCTGAGCTCTTTGTAATCATTGATGTTATCCAGTAGGAGTTTGAATTGCTTGTTTTTTGCAAAATGAATTAAATTAACAGTGAAATCAATGATTCATGAATGTAACTATATATCTTCCAGTTAATACAATATTTACTTTGAGCATTTTTGAGCATGATTGGTAGTGATTTTTCATTTTACTGGTGAAGATTCTCAAAGAAAAAAAACTGTGATTCAAATAAATTAATGAATAAATGTGATTATAGATATACAAACACACAAGTGTTCATTATAGTATTACTGCACGCAATATTGTTGAACACACAGTATTTACACTGGGCGGCGCTGTTTCTGTTTATTGTTTTTTGATTGTCTTTTTTGTCTTTTGTGTATTGTCTTGTAACGTTTTGTCCTGCACTGTCTTGTCTGTCTTGTCTGTCTTGTCCTGCACTGTTTGCACCAGGTTGCACAAATGCACTTTATGTATCTAGGACTAACTTACTAAGTCCTTAACTCTGTGTTTGTTATAAGTAGCACCATGATCCTGGAGAAATGTGTCATGTCACTGTGTACTACAACAGCTATATATGGTTGAAATGACAATAAAATCTTCTTGACTTGACTTGACTTGAAGTGTGTTCAGGTGATGAGAAGGTAAAAAAAATAAAAATAATAATAAAAAAATAAATAAAATAAAAAAATAAAAAAATAAAATAAATAAATAATTTCATTAATTTCTGCACTTATTTTTTTTTATAGGTTTACTAATAATAATAATAATAAGAAGAAGAAGAAGAAGAAGAAGAAGAAGAAGAGGAAGAAGAAGAAAAAGAATGTAAACTATAACCCTTTTATAGTGTGCGGTGTGAAGTAAAAATGGATAAATAAAGAAATAAAACATTTCAAAAAGTAAAATCGGCAGAATATAATATGGAAATTAAATTGGAAATGAAGTAAAAAAAAAGAAGAATAGAAAATAGAAAAAAATATATAATTAAACAATATAAAACATGTTTTATATTATGCATGTATAACAAAGTGTATAATATATAAAAAAAACTTTTTTCTCTTTTTTTTTTGCATATTTATGACACTTAATTGTTTCAGATCTTTAAACAAACATTTACTATAATACTTGATTAGACTAGACATACCATGATGGCTTGATTACTGCCAGCCCAGTAAAATTAAACCTATCGTTTAGTAAATCTCTCTTTTAGTAAATAATATTTCCAGCAAAGTGAAGTAGATTTAAAAGGTCTCAACATGAAGCACACTATGCTTCAGTCAAGAAAATTCTGGAAGGAATGGGGAAGAAAGTTATTGTGAAATATATCAGTCTGGAAATGGTTTCCATTTAAGACTCTGGGACTCCAGCCAGTCATACGTCCATGTGATGCAGAACATCTTAATTAAGAGCAACATCTACTGAAATAAAGTTTTTTTTTCTAGAACAAATCAAATGTATTGCTTCTAACAACAAACACGACTTTTGGGACAAGGATTTTAACAAGGTTATGTCTTGTATGTCTAATAACTAGCTGAACATCACAGGACACATCAGATTTGAGACATTTAACAGCTAATCCACCTTCATGTTTTTATGATTTCAGAGCAAATCCGCTCAGAACGTGGGACGTGTGTGTTACTGACTGTGTGGGGCTTCACATGTTCATCTCGCACCCTGTGTTTCCAGAAGAGGAGAATTTAATTTCCAGAATAAAAAATAAATCTCCTAAGGAGCAAATCAGTGTATAATGAACTTGTAAAGTTTCTGCTGAAGGATAAAAGCAGTTTGTTTAACACAGAACCTTGTTGTTTAAATCAGGCACACTTGTAGGACTTTTCTAACACACCCCATTACACTGCAGTAAGAGCTGTACAGTTGATCAGATGATTCATAGCTGAATATAAACAGGCCATGTGACTGTAGAACCAAACCGATGGTGGATGGTTCAGAAGGGTTCCAATACTTTGTGCAGTGCATCAGACGGAATACAATTGGTCATTGTTAACAAATACAGATAGATCTGATAATGGCAACAGGCTCTACACATGATATCATGTGATATTATGATATGATAACATATTTGATTTCATTGTCAACACGATACGTTTTTTTTTTTTTATTAATGCAATAAACCAACAATACAATGAGATATATTCAATTACAAGTACAATTACAAATACACAGAAACTAAAATAAAAGAAATAACAACAATGCTGGAGGAAAAGAACAAAATTATAACAAACAAAAGGAAAAGGGGGGGGCACGGTGGCTTAGTGGTTAGCACGTTCGCCTCACACCTCCAGGGTCGGGGTTCGATTCCCGCCTCCGCCTTGTGTGTGTGGAGTTTGCATGTTCTCCCCGTGCCTCGGGGGTTTCCTCCGGGTACTCCGGTTTCCTCCCCCGGTCCAAAGACATGCATGGTAGGTTGATTGGCATCTCTGGAAAAATTGTCCCTAGTGTGTGATTGTGTGAGTGAATGAGAGTGTGTGTGTGCCCTGCGATGGGTTGGCACTCCGTCCAGGGTGTATCCTGCCTTGATGCCCGATGACGCCTGAGATAGGCACAGGCTCCCCGTGACCCGAGGAAGTTCGGATAAGCGGTAGAAGATGAATGAATGAAAAGGAAAAGGGTGCTACCCTATACATCTGCTTACAATATTATAAGCTCGAGTTGCCTTTTTGCTTCGACAATTACACAAAACAGAACAATAAAGCTTGAAATCATTTTTAAAGCAAAGAAAATTCGGTTTTGAGTCAGACCATTTCATTTTATGAATGTGAAATTTTCCAATTAATATTAACAATTGTATGAAATATGCCTTCTCTTTTTCAATCCCATGATCATTAAAGTGTATCATTATATTGAGTCTACTCAACTGCAATTCAATGTTCAATTTTTTCTTAATTAAATTCTCCACCTCAATCCAAAATATTTTTGTATGTATGCAATGGAAAAACAAATGAAAAATAGTTTCCTTTTCACCTTTACAGAAATTTCAGGAGTAATCAATATCTATTTTAAAACGTTCCAGCACATGTATTACTGGGTATGTTCTACTGTATGCATTATTTTAAAAGAGACTTCTTTTACTTTATTATTAACAGAATTTATCCACCGTTCACCAAACTTTACGCCAATTCACATCCCCAAACACAGAAGACCAGAAAAAACGAGCTGGAGGATAAACAATATTATTAAGTATATTTCTAATATAGTTATTTGAGATTCCATTTTGTAAAATATTCGTATTACCAATAAATATTTTACCCTTGATATCTGTAAAATTTAGATCTTCCTCCTGTAATGCAGTCCTCAGAAGTATCAATACTTTTTGGGGAAATCCATCCATTACAACAGCAAATTCTCTTAAATTCTGGTAAAACTGGTATTTTAAATTTATTCAAAAATTCTCTATATGTCAATAAATTTCCATCATTATTTAAAAGCTGACTAACTAATATAATATTGTTTTCAACCCAGTATTAAAAAAAAGAGATTTACATGTCTTTGTTGTTCCAAGTATAATATCTCCTAGGTGAAAAGTTATGCTTATAGGCCAGTGTCCATGCCATGAGAGCTTGTTTATGAAATTTTGCAAGCTTAACCGGTATTTTTTCGATTGAATAATTACACTTTAATAAAAATGAGAGGTCACCCAATTGCTTAAATACATAGTTGGGAAAGGAGTTCCAAATACTATGTTTATCTTTTAAATATTGAATAAGCCAATTTATTTTAAATACATTGTTTAAAGCATCATAACTCAACACTTCTAAACCACCATGATCTTTGGAATTGCATAAAATTTCTTTTCTCAGATAATGAGACTTCTTTTTCCAAATAAAATCAAAAATCATTTTATCTAATTGTTTGGTAACTTTAGGGGGAATGTCTAATGATAATGGCACATACAGTATACTGATCTGGAGATTCCTTCGGCTTTTGACAAAAGCACCAGTCCCTGAATTGACAAATCCCTTTGTAACCACATATTAAACTTCTTATTCGTTTTGTTAATAATTGGATTAAAGTTTAAACTATTACGCAGATATTCATCTTTACATATAACCAGGGGCGTAGCACAGGATCGTGGCCCTATGCAAAGATACTGTGTGGGGGCCCCTATTTCACTTTTTTTTTAATGATAATGTAAAATGAATAGCAATTACTCACTCACTCTCACTCATTTTCTACCGCTTATCCGAACTACCTCGGGTCACGGGGAGCCTGTGCCTATCTCAGGCGTCATCGGGCATCAAGGCAGGATACACCCTGGACGGAGTGCCAACCCATCGCAGGGCACACACACACACTCATTCACTCACACAATCACACACTACAGACAATTTTCCAGAGATGCCAATCAACCTACCATGCATGTCTTTGGACCGGGGGAGGAAACCGGAGTACCCGGAGGAAACCCCCGAGGCACGGGGAGAACATGCAAACTCCACACACACACAAGGCGGAGGCGGGAATCGAACCCCGACCCTGGAGGTGTGAGGCGAACGTGCTAACCACTAAGCCACCGTGCCCCCCGAATAGCAATTAGTATATTAAAATTTGCATTACTATAGACAGGACATATGATTCAGTGATTTAGTAACCACTTACCTTCACTAACATTCTCATCACCTTGACCTGCAGTAAGAATGTTTGAAGGGCCTTGTTCACTTTCTGTGGCTGTTTCTGTAACAGAGTGTTATGTGCTTAATTTTTTTTAATTCATTCATACTCTGCCAGTTTACAATTATATATACACCATTATTCATGTAAAATGTTGGACCACGTTCATAATGTTTTGATGCAAAAACACACAATGTGCAAACATTGTTTTATATTCACATTTAATCTCTAAAAATACTTCTCACACTTTCCATGTTACTTCAGAGTTTAGTAGTATGATAAGAACATTTATCACATGCTTGGAAACAAGTTGTGTCTTATGGATATAGAGACAATTGTGCAGCAACTTACATTTTATTTATGCATTTATTTTACTGGCTAGCACTGACCAAAACAGATCGACATTGTGCAGTGCTTTAGATCTCACCTGCTCTTGTCACGAACTACGAGCCGCCGCCTGAGCGTCACCATAGAGACGCGTCTCCGGAGTACTAGCGCGCTTCCGGACTACACCTCCCATTATCCACCTATCACGCTCATTATCACCGCCACCTGTTTCTCATCTCCGCTCCCTTTAAAACCACTCATGAACTTGCCATATGTGCGAGGTCTCGACTAGTCCCTGTACTGTCATTCTGAGCGGTTTCCTGTGTTCTGGTTTCACGCTGTTTCTTGTTTCTGACTCTTCTGACTGTTTTCTGCCTGCCCCGACCTTTTGCCTGTTTTCGACTCTGATTTTGCCTTTGCTCTGATATTTGTACCTCTGCCCGTCCTGACCATTGCCTGTCTGACTACTCTTCTGATCGATATTAAAACTAAGCTGCAAATGGATCCACAACCGTATGCCTCCTCATTACAGCTCTCTTTAGATAAAAACTGGTGAGGAGTTGTTTTCCCTCATTTGGTTTTCTTTTTCTCTCCTCCCTCTCCTTTCTTTTCAGAATATCTAAGTCTACTAAAGGTGGTAGAGCATTTTCTTATTTAGCTCCCAAACTTTTGAATAGTCTTCCTGATAGTGTTCGGGGCTCAGACACACTTTCCCAGTTTAAATGTAGATTAAAAACTCATCTCTTTAGTCAGGCATACACATAATACATCCCATAATATTGTGCTCTATTACATCAGACTTACAAATATTATGAACAGCAGATATGTTAATCCCTCTCCACTGCTTCTCTCTCTTTCTACCCATCCCGAGGCATCCTGAAATTTTCCAGCTGTGATCGTTTTCCGTGCGATGAAGATTTTGGACCTCCACTGAGATGAGCTCGACTCTGAGAATCCTGAGACATCTAGAGATCTACCAGCTCCAGTTGGACTCTGCGATACTAAAGAGGAGATGTGAACGCCATGTGATCTTTTGCATCAATACAACATTTATCAGACTGTATATTTATAATCACACCCTCCAGTGTCACCTTTGATTCTGGTTCCTCTCAAGGTTTCTTCCTTTACCATCTAATGGAGTTTTTCCTCCCCACAGTCACCTGAGTCACCTCAGACTTGCTCATTGGGGATAAATACATACACATTTAATTATATCTAATATTAATCTGGATATTTTGTATTATATTAATCTTTATATTAACCTTTTGTTCTTTATGTTCTGTAAAGCTGCTTTGAGACAATGTCTATTGTAAAAAAGCGCCATACAAGTAAACTTGAATTGAACTGTATTTAAATGTATGTATGTATTTTAAGTTCAACACTGGCCTATACTTACACACTGCATTTATAAATACTGGACTATACATACACACTGCATCTAATACAATAATCTATCTGTTACACCTTATAATATTTTATATGTAGTATATTTACACACACATACATAATATATATACCTCGGTTGTAAAGAGTGGTTATTTGAGTTCCTGTTGCCTTTCTATCAGCTCGAACCAGTCTGCCCATTCTCCTCTGACCTCTGGCATCAACAAGGCATTTGCGCCCACAGAACTACTGAAGCGCTCACTGGATATTTTCTCTTTTTCGGACCATTCTCTGTAAACCCTAGAGATGGTTGTGCGTGAAAATCCCAGTAGATCAGCAGTTTCTGAAATACTCAGACCAGCAGACAACCATGCCACGTTCAAAGTCACTTAAATCACCTTTCTTCCCCATTCTGACGCTCGGTTTGAACTGCAGCATCATCTTGACCATGTCTACATGCCTAAATGCATTGAGTTGCTGCCATGTGATTGGCTGATTAGAAATTTGCGTTAACGAGCAGTTGGACAGGTGTACAAAATAAAGTGGCCGGTGAGTGTGTGTATATATATATATATATATATACACTCACCGGCCACTACTGTAAGTATGCCCAATAGTACACTGTGTATGTATGAGCAAATTGCACGTGTTTACCTGTCAATTCATTATCTGTATAATTGTTTCTGCAATTTCTGGAGTTGGCTCCTAAGAATTTCACTCACCAAGGCACGTGCTGTGGTGATGTGACAATAAAAGTGACTTGACTTGTATGTGTGTGTGTGTGTGTGTGTGTGTGTGTGTGTGTGTGTGTGTGTATGCGCGTATATATGAGAGAGAGATTGTGACTAGACATGAATGCGACTGAAAACGGAGCCACCCAATTCCCTTGAGACTATCAGAGTAACAGCACAAAAGGGGATAAATCGCCACATGAAAGGGAAAGGAAAGTGAAAGTAAAGGAGCAGAGAGCACACCCTCAGTTCCCGGACTGCAGTAAATACATTTGTGGATTATTATAGTCTTTACCGTGTTGCCGTTAGCTATGGCTATGGCTATTGCTGGGAGTATATCAGACAGGCCGGCTTTTTTACGTCATATGTTAGGCCTTGCTGAGTCTTCTGATCTGATACCTGATGTTAGTATCGATGGCTCTCTGGTGAAGTACTCTGGATTAGATTCAACATCTGAATTAGAGAACTCCATTACCGAGATGCTAAAAGACGCACACAGCTTGCTTAAGGAAAATCGGGATTCTGTTTTATCCGCTTTATCCGCTTTAAGTAATGTACCAAGTCCGGTGGGTTTATGCGCAATGGTCTTGTCTATAGCGGTGGAGCTCATAATCAGTACCGAAGTAGAGAAAAAGGAGAATAAAGACAGCACATCGGACATGATGCGCCGTGTGTTCTCTGAGGAAAAGGCTTCAGGTGTGAGAGACACGATGGAGGAGTATATGAAACGCTTACGTATGTATTTACACGAACCAACACGTGTTCTAGAGGAGACCCAACGCCTGGAGAAACAGCTGAGCGAACAGTTAACCCGTCTGAAGAACTCCATGCTGCATGACAACCAAATGAGCTCCCGCTCCCTAAAGCACTGGACTAACGGTGCAGCTTTCCATCTGCAGATGCTCATCCATGAAGCCCGACTGAAGATGCAAAGCACCACGGAACAAGAGGCACAACTTCAAGACCACCAGGTTCCCATCATCACTGCGCTTGAATGCTATCAGAGCCAATTAGAGGAGCTGTTAATGCAGTACAAGACCTACAAAAAATCAACCATCTCAGTTACCTACCTAATGCCGTGGTACATAAGGATGGCCTTAACGTTAAGGGATCCGATTACATGGCATCTCTTTGTAGTTAAGGACGAAGAGTTTGACAATCAAAGTCCTGCTCTGTATTTCCCATATGTTTCGAGGACTGGTTTATCAGAAAATTATGTCAACTACATGTTTGACAACTGGGCTCAGTTAAAAGAGCTGAAACAATATTTCAGCGATCTTAAGGGGAAAATAAAGGACTTGATTCTCCAGAATGACGAATTTAAAATACAAAAGGTTTTACCTGTCTGAGACAAGCAGGATGGTGAAAATGTCCTATAGGTCTGTTCATGTAAGGTTGCTGAGCTCTTTGTAATCATTGATGTTATCCAGTAGGAGTTTGAATTGCTTGTTTTTTGCAAAATGAATTAAATTAACAGTGAAATCAATGATTCATGAATGTAACTATATATCTTCCAGTTAATACAATATTTACTTTGAGCATTTTTGAGCATGATTGGTAGTGATTTTTCATTTTACTGGTGAAGATTCTCAAAGAAAAAAACTGTGATTCAAATAAATTAATGAATAAATGTGATTATAGATATACAAACACACAAGTGTTCATTATAGTATTACTGCACGCAATATTGTTGAACACACAGTATTTACACTGGGCGGCGCTGTTTCTGTTTATTGTTTTTTGATTGTCTTTTTTGTCTTTTGTGTATTGTCTTGTAACGTTTTGTCCTGCACTGTCTTGTCTGTCTTGTCCTGCACTGTTTGCACCAGGTTGCACAAATGCACTTTATGTATCTAGGACTAACTTACTAAGTCCTTAGCTCTGTGTTTGTTATAAGTAGCACCATGATCCTGGAGAAATGTTGTCATGTCACTGTGTACTACAACAGCTATATATGGTTGAAATGACAATAAAATCTTCTTGACTTGACTTGACTTGAAGGTGATGAGAAGGTAAAAAATAAATAAAAAATGTAATTAATTTCTGCACTTATTTATTTATAGGTTTACAATAATAATAATAATAAGAAGAAGAAGAAGAAGAAGAAAAAGAATGTAAACTATAACTCTTATAGTGTGCGGTGTGAAGTAAAAATGGATAAATAAAGAAATAAAAGGTGGAAACATTTAAAAAAGTAAAATCGGCAGAATATAATATGGAAATTAAATTGGAAATGAAGTGGTAAAAAAAAAAGAAGAATAGGAAATAGAAAAAATATATAATTAAACAATATAAAACATGTTTTATATTATGCATGTATAACAAAGTGTATAATATATAAAAAAAAACATTTTTTCTCTCTTTTTTTGCATATTTATGACACTTAATTGTTTCAGATCTTTAAACAAACATTTACTATAATACTTGATTAGACTAGACATACCATGATGGCTTGATTACTGCCAGCCCAGCAAAATTAAACCTATCTTTTAGTAAATCTCTCTTTTAGTAAAGAATATTTCCAGCAAAGTGAAGTAGATTTAAAAGGTCTCAACATGAAGCACACTATGCTTCAGTCAAGAAAATTCTGGAAGGAATGAGGAAGAAAGTTATTGTGAAATATATCAGTCTGGAAATGGTTTCCATTTAAGACTCTGGGACTCCAGGCAGCCACAATAAAAGCTGTTATCTCCAAATGGAAAATCTTCCCAGAAATGTTCTTCGACACTTTATCCACAGTAGTGCTATGTTCTGTCTCTTACAGCAGCAGTGTGATGCAGAAGTAATTAAGAGCAACAACTACTGAAATAAAATTGTTGTTTTCTAGAACAAATCAAATGTATTGCTTCTAACAACAAACATGACTTTCGGGACAAGGCTTTTAACACCGCTATGTCTTGTATGTCTAATAACTAGCTGAACATCACAGGACACATCAGAATGGAGACATTTAACAGCTAATCCACCTTCATGTTTTCATGATTTCAGAGCAAATCCGCTCAGAACGTCAGAGAAGGTGCAAAATTCCTCACAACCTGAGCTCGGGTTGGATTTGAGGACGCTGGAGCTACCTCATGTACCAGTCCCTCAGGGTAGAATATCATTTCAAATTATTTATCGAAAGAAGGCGTTTGAACGTGTGGTATGTGACACATAAGGGCTGTCAGCATTGTGTGTTACTGACTGTGTGGAGCTTCACATGTGTTTCCAGAAGAGGAGAATTTAATTTCCAGATTAAAAAATAAATCTCCTAAGCAGCAAATCAGTGTATAATGAACTTGTAAAGTTGCTGCTGAAGGCTAAAAGTGTAATACTGCAGTGTAATAGCTGTACAGTTGATCAGATGATTCATAGCTGAGTATAAACAGGCCATGTGACTGTAGGACCAAACCCTATGGTGGATGGTTCAGAGGGGTGCCAATACTTTGTGCAGTGCATCAGACGGGCTACAATCGGTCATTGTTTACAAATATAAGTATACAATACAAGTATAGATATTGCTAATGGCATCAGGCTCTACACGTGATATCGTGTGATATCATGATATGATTTCATTGTAAACAAGATATGTGTTGACTCTCCTCAAAACAGCGCCCGTGACGTCATCAGTGCGCGCTGCTGGGGTTTCGTCGCTGGCCTCTGAAATGGGCACCAATCATCAGCCCTGATTTCACCGTCGATTTATGACATTAACTCACCAGAAGCCTAAACCTAGAGCTTAGGCAACACCATGACATGCCCAGGTGGGTCCGTGTTTCTCAAACGGTTTGTTCTGAATGTAAAAAAACGCGTTTTGCGAGCCGTTAAATACGCGATTAGCATCGTGTGGCTAGCGCTCGAGGCTGCTAGCTAGTCGGGATGTGTTTAATGTTTACAGTCCTGACTGAACTGTTCGTGTTCGGACACGTTTGTGTGTTAATAACGTCATGTTTATCAACAGATTGATAAACATTTGATTTTCAGAGCGTTCATGTGTTTGTCTAAATCGTATCAGTATGGTATCGGTATGTTTGCTAGCTAATGCTAATGCTAATGTTCAACCTCAGTCGCCTCAGACACAGCTAGTTAGCTTAATGCTAACATCTGCGCCTCAGAGCTAAAATACAGGTTTATTTATTTTTTCTAGAGTTCTTTTTTATCAAGTGTGTGTATATATATATATATATATATATATATATATATATATATATATATATACGTATATGTATGTGTATATATATATATATATATATATATATATATATATATATATATATATATAATGTATTGAGTTTCCAGGAAAAAATCTGCTGCACAGAAACATGTTTTTTTAAATAAATAATACAACTTTTTCCTCAAGTTTCATTTAATAAGTGTCTTTAATTTATTTAATAAATATGTAAATATGTAAATTTTTAAATTTAAAAAGTAAATTGAAATTGAATAAAATCAGGTTTATTTATTTTTTTAGCGTTCTTTTTGTCAAGTGTGTTTTTTATTTAATATATATTGAGTTTCCAGAAAAAAAAATCTGCCTCACAGAAACATGTTTAATAAATAATACAACTTTTTCCTCATGTTTCATTTAATAAATGTCTCCCAAAGCCTTTTAGCATTCAGTTAATGATATTAAATGTTTTTTTTTTGTTTTGTTTAGCAGTCTCCATAAAAAGTACTTTTATATTATATTATATTATAAATAAATCTGCTTTTAGAGCTCAAGCTGTGGTGAATCCAGAGGTTTGAGTCTTTTAGTGCTAAATTATGTCATTGGTGACCATAAGTAAGGAATAAAAAATGACAGGGATTTGTGTTGTAGTAAAATACTCCAGAACATCGTGTTGTGATGAAGTGGAGTTAAGGTTAGCGCTCGAGTGAATTTCCTATAATGACACATCTGTGTGTTGCACTTCTCTTCTGCTACAGCGGTTAGTCCTCAATAACACGCGTCTTGTCGTGTTACTGACTGTGACAAAGCTGTGACTCCTTTCTGAATTAGTAATTAAGCATTGTTCTAATAGAAAACTTAACCTTTTTTAGGATTTCTGTGTTTCTGTTGTCAGGGAATGTGATGGAAGAGCTCAGCGAGAGGTTCCCAGAGCTGATTGCAGTGGTGCCGTGCTTGTGGCTGTCAGGCCTCGCATCTCACTAACATCGTCCACGTGTAATCCAGAGCAGCATGAAGCCAGCTCACGAGCGCAATCAGGAGTGCCTTCCTCCAAAGAAGCGGGACCTTCCGGTTAACAATGCTTCCAACGTTCCTAACAACAGCAGCAGTAGCAGCAGTAATACTGGAGGTGGTGGAGGAGGAGGAGATGAAGCGTTGTCCTTGTCACAAAGCTCCGGAGCGAGTGGAGAAGCTCAGGGTGGAAGCGGAGGCAGCGAATGGGTCCGGTCTCAACCTAACCTGCATTACGGTGTAGAAGGGCCGGAGAGCATGGCCCCGGGATTAGCTGTGGATCAGTACAGCATGCTGTATAAAGTAGCTGTTCCGTCAGTCACCTACTCACCCACCAGCCTCCATCCTGTGCTGGGCCACATTTCTCCAGCCTACACAGTTCCCTCTCAACTCCTCCAGCACACCGGCATGCATTACCCTCCTCTCGGCTACGCTCCCATCCCACAGTTCGTCAGCCCTCCTTACGCCACCGCCGTTCCCTATGCAGTCCCGCCCGGGTTTGTCCCGAGCTCCCTGATTCAGGCTCAGTCTCACCTGGTGCCCTATCCATCAGTCATCCAGGAAGGAGTGGTCTCATCCCCGCCTCAGCACCAAGTGTCTGCTCACACCTACGCCAAGGTGGCAGCTGCTGGAGGCGTCCCATTGGTGCTGGCGTCGGAACAGGCAGCGACTTCATCCTCCTCCTCTTCTTCCTCATCACAGCAGCAAACTTTAGGCACCATCGGGATGATTCCCACGGCGGATCGCATCCCAGTCTTCTACCACACGTCGCCCAGCGACCGAACCGTACAGCATCAAAGCGGCTCAATGGAGCAGGACCGGGAAGTGAACGGAAGGGATCGGGAAAACGGCAGGGACTGCATGCAAGACGTGGTTTATGTGGTGAGAAACGCAGCGGTGCGGCCACAGCACGGACCAGCTATGGACCTACAGGACCGAAAGATCTGCAGGCAGGAGGGAAGAGCGTCGCCTGGCCACCGCAGCACCCCGGACACGGACCTGGAGGTGAGGGAACCTAGTTTTTCTTTTATTATTTCTCATTTTTTACCAGATGCATTTCTGTGTTCCAGCCTGTGTTTACACAACATTTTAATCATACACAGTTCACTGAACTAGATTACTTCTGCTTCAGCATTTTGCTCAGTTTTGTTTGCTGAAATATTTTTCTGGGTTTTCATCCAGGTTGTGGTTCACCGCCGGTCTCCGAGTGTTCTTCCTGTTACATTTTAACATCGTGTCAGATAACATTTTAATAAACCGATCATAAATAAACTGTCAGTCTTGCATTGCTTTAATAAATCTTTCATACTTGGCACGATTGTGGTTCACAATGCATTTCTTTCCATCATAGGAAAATGTAAGCTTTGCTGTTCCGCATTTTTTTTATTCTGTCATCACAATGCATTGTGAAATGATCCTTCCCCAAACAGCCACCACGTAGGCTTCTCTGGAAACAACAACTAATAATAGTTATTTTTTTGGTATGTAAATGATGTTTTCTTTTTTTTTTATTTTAGCCTTGTGTCACAAATCAGTATTTGTCACACCATAAACTCTCCTCCGCTTCCTTCCTGTATTAGCTTTAGTACGTGTGCATGGGTGATTGCGAAATAGACAGTCGTTGTGCCACTTCTTCGAAAGTATCCGTGATTTTCTTAGATTTTTACACAGGAAGGAAATCCGATTGCTTAAAAAAATGTCGAGAAATTGACGTCTTGTATAAAATAATTTTTTCAAGAGCCTCAGTATGACCTCAGTGTTTATTCATACACAGGTTCAGCAAGTGGTGGGGCGTCTGGCATCGCCGGTGCGGGGCGTGAGTCGCAGAGAGGGAGCGCATGGCTCGTTGCAGAGTTCCCAGAGTAGCAGAGAGGTTCAGGGGGAGAGCAGGACGGCGTACGGGTCACACTCTGCCAACCAGCTGGAACCTCGAGCTTCGCTTCATCCTCAGCAGACAGCACAACCTGGTCATGCGGTGATCCTGCCGAACGGGCAGCCGGTTCTCATGCCCCTGGACTATCATCATCATCCTCAAGCTCAGCCTAACAACGACATCACAGCTGAAACCGTGCAACACAAAATCTCAGACGTCGCAGGCGTAGCTGAGCGTGTGGTGGCGGTGGAGCTTCCCGCCGCGCCCGCCATCTCTGCCGTGCCTCCACCTTCACACTTCACCAAGGGTGCAATCATTCAGTTAGCGACGGGTGAACTGAAGCGCGTGGAGGATCTGCAGACGCAGGACTTCGTACGCAGCGCCGAAGCGAGCACGGGGCTAAAGATCGACTCGAGCATGGTGGTGGACATCCGTCCTAGCACGCAGAGGCCCGGCCTGATCGCGCTACGCTTTGCTGTCGGCGAGTGCCAGAGCAAAGTGAGCATCGATGTTCCTCCTGAACATCCGTTCTTCGTCTTTGGTCAGGGCTGGTCGTCCTGCAGCCCGGAGCACACCGCCCAGCTGTACGGCCTCGCCTGCCACCACCTCCAAGTGGGTGACGTCTGCGTGTCCATCACCCTTCAGCAACATTCGCCGGCCCACCAAAAGCCGCCCTCGGTTTCCCAGCAGCCGCAGCAACCGACACACAGCAGGACTTCCACCAAAGCCAACTCGATGTCAGGAGCCTCCTCCAGCCAGCCTATGGGACCTCCGGCGCCCCAGAACCCACGGTCTCTGGGTCAGATCAGGATGGAGCGTGTTCAGAGAGAGAGGGCTGACAAGGATGAGCCCTTTAAGCTGAGCACCTCGGGACATGGGGACGTGCCCGCTAGACCCGACAGGACTTCGGCGGAGCACACGCGCAGCCAGAGCAGTTATTATTTGCACACTGAGGCCCATGGGACCTCACAGAGGCGTTGGTCCACCCCCGGTTTCCAAAGATACCCCGTCAAGAGGGAGGAGGGAGGCCTAGCCGTGCCGCCGGGCTCCTCTCGGCCCTCGTTCATCCCTCAGGAGGTCAAACTATCTATCGAGGGGCGCTCCAACGCAGGGAAGTAGCAGCAGATGCAGGACGCAGTGGCAAGAGGGGAGGAAAGTGTCAGAATTGCGTGGGAGATGTGAGGAGAGAGAGAATGTAGCCTAAGAATGTGTTTTTGTTTTGTTTCGTTGAGATTTTGCACACAAAAGATTTTACACACACACACACACACACAGATATACTGACTCACACACTCCCTTGTTTTTAGGCAGCCCGTGAGCACTCGGGACGAGTTAGTGCCAGTTTGTTACGATGGCGAGACCACAGACCATCTGGACTTACTGCTCCAGCTGGTAAATGATCTACCAAAGCCTTTTCACGCTCTGTAACTCACTCATAGGTGAAATATCATTAGTTTCAACGTTCACAGCTCTTTGAATTAACGTGTATCGAAGGACGTGACGGGAGGAAAACCTGGATACAGCCATAGGATATTCAGAATTATGCCTGTTTTCCTCCTTGCATATGAATATAAATATATATATAGAGACATTAAATCTACCCTGTACTTGATAGATAGTTTGGACTACCTAAAGGAAAGGCTCTCTCTCTCTCGCTCTCTTTCTCTCTCTCTAATTTCTCTCTCCCTCTCTCTCTCTCTCTCTTTCTTTCGCTCTCTCTGTCTCTTTCTGTCTCTTTCTCTCTCTCTAATTTCTCTCTCTCTCTCATATCTTGACTTTCGTTTTCGTTCTCACGTCATCAACCCCTTCTTCTTTTTTCGTTTGTAGCTCGAGAACGATCACTTATTCCTGAATCAATCAGACCATTAACAATCAACATTCAGAACAAAAGGCATCTCGCTCACGTTTACACCGTCCACAGTTTCGTGCTCTACCTGTGCCACGTGTATTATTTTTTCCCCTAAGTTTGTACTAAGATATCAAAGTTTATGACTCGTTCCGGTGTACGGAGACAGAAAGCGTTTGTTTTCGGCCAAAATCGTCGCTGTTTAATAAGAAAAAAGAAAAGAAAAAGGTGGCGCAGGTTGTAGCTGCTGGAGACGGATCTGGAAAAAGAAAGGACGATTGCTTTGAAGTGAAAATCACTGCTGATGGGTTGTAAAAACAAAAGCTTGATTATTTTCATTCCTCGTGGGGTTTTTTCTTCCTCTCAACTTCCTGTAATGATACAACAGTCATGAACCTACCCCATTTTCCCCTCTTCCTTTTTCGTAGCAATGCACCATGTTATTTTTATTTTCTTATGACTCTTTACCAGCGTGGGTTTCAACCAGGACACGTACGTGACCTTTTGTTTTGGAACGACACGCTCATTATCTCATTCTCTCTCTCTCTTCCCTTCCTTTTATCCTTCTTCTCTTCGCGTTTTTTTTTTTTTTAGAAATTCTTGCTTCACATTATCTTTCTCTCTCTCTCTCCCCCCTCTCCCTCCTTCTCTCTCTCTCTCTCTCTCCCTCTCTCTCTCTCTCTCTCTCGCTCTCTCTCTCTCTCAGGGCGTTTCGTTCGTTCCTCCTCTCCTCCTTGTCCCCAACGATATTTTTGTACGATGTAGGATTTCTTCCTCTGCAATATTCCTCCTGAAGACTCTCCTCGTCACACGTGGTCAATCAGGGCCGAGCGACGTGACGTGCTTCGATACAGACGATTAAAATCGGTTAGTTTCCACAAAAAGAACTGAGTTTATAATCAATGTTAACGATTTACTTTAAGTTCATGCAAGCGTCTTTACCGTCACGTGGTCCGGCCCTGCGGTCGGGCGCGCGCCTGATCGACGCCGACCTCTTTAATCGGATTGTTTTGTTTTTTGTTTTGTATGAAGTTAAAGCTTTCATTTATTCAGATTTGATTTCTTTGTGAGAAACTGACAGGCGACACTGTTCCACACTGTTTACAAATTAGCCCCGAAGAAATGCTGCAGTTTCATCACTGATTTTTTATATATATATATATATATATATATATATATATATATATATATATATATATATATATATATATATATATATATATATAATATAATATAATATAATATAATATATATTTTTTTTTTTCTTCCCCTTTAGATTTTAGTTTATTCGACAAATTGAAACGGAGAAAAACACAAACAAAGTGCAATTAGACTCCGAGGTTTAAAAGAAAACGTTACAGCAGGAAGCATTCCAGTGTCCCGTTTAGTGTTTTTGTTTTGTTTTGTTTTTTGTTGTTTAAATCACTTACTAATTACAAATATTTTTTTTGCTCTATAATGCATTTTTATCATGAGAACGATTTTATTTATTTATTTTTTGTTGTTTTCCCCAATTTAATTTCATTTATTCCGTAGTTCTCGCGTGACCCTTAAGGTACCCTGCAGGTAGCATTAACTCTGACTGGTGGTTTAACCTCCGCGACTCTATTTCTGGTCTCGCACGTGTTTCTGCTGTGAGCTCGGGGGTGTGTAATTTCTATTTTTTGTGTAAATCTTTTCTCTCATTGGTCACAGATATTTCAACTTTTTATCGTTTCTGTTCCGTGTCGATTAGGGATGCATCAAACCTGCGCTATTTTCAGACACCGCTTTAGCACAAGGATATGATTTTTTTTTTTTTTGCTGTAAAGAAGTGTTCATCAGTCAGGGATGTCATTGGACTCTTTTATTTCTGAGTGACGTGGGCGTAGCTGAGTTGTTCGGTTCTTAGTGCTCGCTGAACGGGAGTGCTCGAACATGCCAGAGATAACCTGCGTCCCTGTTTTCTATATTAACGTCTCCGTCTTCTGTCCCAAAGGGGCGTGGCCACTCTGTTCCAGCCGGTCTGAACAGACTCTCATTCCGATACTGCGACATGACCAAAAAAACCCAAACATTTCCAAACGAACGAACACGGTACGTTAACTCTCTTCGGTCATTCCGCACTGTTAGACGTTTTATTAGACAAGCAATACCCTCACACCAACGCACGGAGAATTTCCTGACCCGTGTTCGATCTCAGCGCTATATACTATGCAGCAAATGCGACCATCTAGCTCTCGCAACCGCAAGTTAATTCACTCGACTGAGGATCCTGCACAAATTTCATTTAAATGACTCCATAAAGGGGAACTCCGGTGATTTTCTGTCCCCCACACAGTTACTTCCAGACGAGCGTCGTGACGCGTTTCACGGAACAGAAATCCTCTTCGTCACAGATCGAATTTCAGCGGAAGTCTAAGGGCAGACGAGCGTCAAACCTTCGATAAACGTTTTTTTAAAACAAAAAATCAGAAAACTAATTTCGACGCTCCGGATATTCCACAACCTCCATAAAGGTGTTTTGTTCCTGTGACATGAAACTGACATCCAAGAGAGGAAAAAAAAATTTCTAATGTTCGAGCGCTAGTTTAAAAGTAGTTCCGGTTCCTTTACACTTCCCTGTATCCTTACGCCAGCAGTGCCTCGAGACGTTTCGCACACAAGCACAAATCCTTCCGTCTGAGTAAGTAGTTCCATCTCTAAAAGGATTGATTTTTATTTTCAGAGTCTGACATCTGCCCCTTAGACTTTCTTACTGGAAGGGAGGTTTTAAAGGATTAAACTACAAGCTAGTAAGCTACAAATGCAACAAATACACAGACAGTCTGGGGGAGAAAAAGAAAAACAAAGCAGTTTCCCTTTTATGCTTGTTACGGTAATAGAATAATTTTTAGTTATTTGTGTGTGTGTGTGTGTGTGTGTGTGTGTGTGAGAGAGAGCTTCATCCCCTCACTGCTCCATCATCTCAAACTCGAGCGCACTGCCTTACTGACCCTATTACAGGATGTCAGATTGTGTGTAATGAAACGCTTCAATCCTGTGCACTGTTACTGAAAACAAAAATCAACGTAATGTCTGTGCCTTTCCTGTGTGTGTGTGTGTGTGAGTGTGAGTGTGAGTGTGGAAATGCCTGGAGTCACCACTTTGCTTTGAACCACTAAGGGCTGATTTATACATCATTGGACATCTGTTCATATGAACGCAGTATAAACGCGAGCACTAGGGGGCAGTGTGGAGAAATAACCTGATTAAAACCAGATGGCGTCAGATGACGATCCTCTAATAACAGATGTGCGATTAAAGAGAATCCGTACGATGCTGATTTTCAAGAGCGTGTACATCAAAGCTGTAAAATTATCCCAAAGTGAGCTCTTTTAGCCCGTGTACCTCTAACCGCAGCTATCTCTAGCTCTATCCCACGACTTTGGCGATCAGCGAGCGTCTCTGAACGTTTAATCAGAAGTGTCTCACACTGCCAACTTTTTATTTGTCAGTTATGTTCGAAGAGCAAAAAAAAAACTAAACGCGATGCCGTCTCAGCTGTTTTCTGCTTCGTTTGGTTCATTTACCCATAATCCCCTCTGTCTACGTCCGGACACATGTTAATCTCAAGTACAAATCAGCCCTTAACCCATCATCTCTTTGCTCGTAAACCTCGTGTCTCTCATGCAAGCACAACGCCCTCTGCAGGTGAATGGAGATGATGCACATCATCACCTACATCATGGACCGAAAGATGCACTTATTCCAGTCCACACTCGGTTACGTAGTAACCAACTCTAATATTGAATTATATGCGAAAAAAATGTGTTAAAACAATCAGTGCGTGTGTGTGTCTGTGTGTGTGTAGATTAAAGATGAGCTTTCTATATTATTGAGCTTGCCTTAAGGTTTGTCGTGGAGCGAACGGCGCGTACGCGCGGCTTGGAATCGGCATCGCAGCCGCCGAGAGCAGGAACGCGGCCGTCTGCGGGTCGAGCGTCAAACATGAACGATGTAAATTTGTACGGAGATTTCCGATTTAGACGAACTAGAGGCACGCCGTTGACGTGGGCCGTTGGCGAGCATTTACCTCAGAAACCTCGTCACGATTAGCGTCAGGAAGGAAATAAAGCGTTGTCTGGGAAACGCACCTGTAGTCAGGAGAAGACGTGAGTTACGAAGGTGTGACACTGACCACTTTCATCAGGTGATCAATTTGTGCTGCATTGTGTGTGTGGGTTGGATGGATGGATAGACAGACAGAAGGATGGATGGATGGACGCTCAAATCAGCCGTACTATCATGTTTGTTTTATTTCCCTTGAGGTTTTATGGCCCAGAATTCACGTTGTGATTAATAAATTGTTTTTGTTATTTTTTGTGGTAGAAGTGGAACTGAGACTAAAACCAAGAGTTTTAACGGTTAAACATTTTTCTTTTTTTTTTTCTTTTTTTTTAAAACGATTAATCACACACTTTTAAAATCGTACCACGTCGGCACTAAGCGAAACCGCTTTCTTTCCATTTTTTTCCTCCTTTTTTTTTCTTTCTTCCTTTTTAACATGACCACGTAACCGGTTTTAAAAGAAACGAGCGTCTTTCTTTAACGCGTAAAAGAACCTGCAAAATATATGCAATGATGTGTATGTAATCTTCAATCCTCAAGTATAATCCAGGTTATATGGACTTTGTATAGTGAGTTTTAATCTCGTATGGCCGTACCGACACGTATTAATTCTTCTCAGAAGCCTTAGAAGTCGTCTACCCAAAGTGCTCCCTTAGAAAACCCTCCACCTACCTGAACTTTACAAAAGCATTAATAACTATATTTTGTTGCGTTTTTATTTGTACCCTTTTTTTTTTTTTGGAATAAAATAGATTTGTACTGTATATTTGTACCTCTGTGAACTACTTAGGGCAGTTTTTTTTGTTGTTTTGTTTCGTATTAATTTCGTTCGCTGTCTTAATTCTATGTACGGACACAAAGATATTGTATTTTTATTGTTACAGCTAACTTCTTGGAAACGTTGCATTTATCATGTTTGTTAAGTAAACACAATATAATATATATAATATTACCAAACTGACCGGCGTCCTTTTCTGGATTTGTCTCAAAATTTATATTATTTCTTTACATAATTTTTTTTTTTTTTTTTTTTTTAAATCATCTTTATTTTAATAAAAATTATTTTATTTATTATTTTTTTCTTTAAAGCAAATTGCAATTTTTTTCTCACTGTTTCTGCTAAATATTCTTACATATTTAGAAAAACGGGAAAAGGTAAAGCAACGGTGAGAAAACGTTATACAGGATATCCGTTTTATATCAGCCTTCTGTCAATCATTTTAAAGACACACCCCTGACACTCTTGGCCCCACCTCCTGTTTCAGAAAAGAGTTCGGTAAGCATCAATCTCGGGTAGAGCAAAAAAAAAAAAAACGACAGTAAACGGAGGTTAAATATTGGAGGAAAAAACTTTTACGATGGAGCAGCTTTATTACTAGCGATTGTTTTAAATAAACTCTACTAACTAGCTGAGATTCAAGTTCTCACTCACACAATGTCACGTTTCTCGCGTCGGTCATCAGGTCACCATCACTCCGTCTAACTGAACTCACAGCCAGAGAAGGTTGTGGAAGAATCATGACTTTGTGCCGTTTCCAGTGATGTTGCACCTCACTTATGTCCCCTCCAGAGCACCAGAGTTTCTCATCTGGACTCGCAGGTCTTTACTTTAACGATTTAACCAAACAGGTGTCACGAGAATGAAGTCATAAGAACCTTACGGTGTGGATTTTAAGTCCCTGCAGGATTTCATCGTCGAAATGAACACAAAATCAAACAAACCCAAACAACGAAGGAAGATTTTTCTAAACGAACTCTGATTCGAGTCAAGAAGCGTCAGCTGTAGTTTTCAACAACAACAAAAAAAAAAATCAAAATCTATTTAAAAAACAAAAAAAAAAAACTCCTGGAAATCCTGCAGGAACTGAATTTAATTCTGTTCATAATAATTTGATGTTTATAGTTTCAGTTAAACACGCTGTTGAATTTTTTTCCTGTTTAGCCGAGACAACGAGCCGACGGAGGTGTTGGAGCTTTGTAGGTGAGAAGCTTCTGTTTTTAAAGAATCTCTCTCTCTCTCTCTCTCTCTCTCTCACACTCACACACACACACACACACAGAGTTTTGCAGCAAGGTCAACGTTTATTGATCCCAGTTTCATCCTGACATTTGAATCTGTTAATCCAGTAACAGAGAATGGCTTTCTGTAAGGGCGAGATGAAACGCAGCCTCCCTCTCATTCGCTTCTGTCTCATTTCACGTGCTCGTGTCCCTCGGCCAGTCGGACGAGCGCTTCGAGAAACGGGAGGCTCCGATTGAGCAGATTCTACTAAATCCATAGGAAGGCGTGCGTCTGCGAGACGTGGAAGCCGACACGTGAGTCGTTTTGGCGTTTGTAGACGTGTTTGTAAACGTGGTCAAGAGCTTTGTTCTCCTGAAATACTAACCAAAATATTATATTTATATATATAAAAAAAAGTCAATTTATCGTTAGGTCCCTTGATACAGAGCTAAAGAACGAAGCAGGCAGAGAACAGAACACAAGCATCTAAAATAGCATCATGCACGTGTCAAATTTCATTATAAATGCATTCAATAACAATCCCCCCCCCCCCCCAAAAAAAAAAAAAAACACACACACACACCCCATCACTCATTAAACCCTGTGTTTCTTAAAATCTCTGGTCTTTCTTTTGAATAATAGTGTGGACTCGTCAGAACAGGAACTGCGTTTGGATTCCAGATCGTCGTGAGAACAGGAGGATTTTCGTTATATGTGATTAATAACAATATAAAAAAAATATATATATAAAGTTAAAAGTTTTCGGCAAAGTATTTGTCGTATTTGTGCAAAATCGATCTGTTCTCTGTTGTACGATTCCTCCGTTGCTGCAGGTGGCGGCGTTGCTGTCGCTGTAGAAATAAACAACGAAACGACTTTCGCTCCACAGTGACGTCACGTCGTTCTCGTAAGAGTGTTTTTCAGATGTTCCTTAAGATTTCTCCACACGGTCCTGAACGTCCTCCTGTCCTGAGTGAAGTTTCGCTGCTGTCAATTCATCAGCTCATTAACACCAGAGTCGAAGTGAAGTGAAGTTCGAGAGCTCAACATGACAGGAGGCTTCTCCAGGAGCAGGGCTGAGAACCTGTGAGCTCAGGACAGAACTAACCCTATAAGGGCATTTTAATGAGTTCCAAGCTTTTTTATTTTAGGAGCCCAGGAACCGCTGATACGAAAGATATTTAAATAATAATAATCATCATCATCATAAGAAGAAAAGCTTAGGTTTTACACCATCAATCAAAACTTGAGGCGTTTCCACAAAACACATGGGCTTCAAGATCTATACATCAATTTTACCGTCTAGTTAAACGTTTTTGTGTGTGTGTGTGTTTGCTGCATACAATCCCTTGTCCTTTCACCTTCACCTTTCAGCTGCATAGTAACAAATACAAAGTGTCCAGATTTACAGGGTCTGAAGTACAGAATCGTTGCATAGTGAAATTTTACCCACGTATTCATCATCCATCCAGAACAAACAAACAAAAACACTCATCACAATAAAACACTCATCACAATCATCTGTAAACTACATCTGGCATGTCAGAGGTTTTTCCCCCCACTAATGACTGGAATAAAGAATCGGAATGGAGGAAAGAGGAGAAAAAAAAACAACCCATACGGTATCCAGTAAAGCAGAACGTATTCCGTGACCCTGTTATTCCAGAGGTATCTCTCAAGAGGTGTGGAGAAGTTCGACTCGTGTAAACAGGACCCGAAGCTGCTGTAATCGACTCTTAAGAACACTTCGGCTATTTACATCCGGACGGCCGTCGCTAAAACTGACAGCTAGCGAGGGATCGGACGCGGAGCCGAAAGCGCAAAATCGGAAAGTTCCGGTACAAAAACGCCGGTCCGCGTTAGCAGGAAGGTGGAAAATAAATTCATCCCAGTTACAGCTTGATGGCTTGGTGTGTATTAGCGACCTGTTTAATAGCTTTTTTTTTTTTTTAAGCTAGCTCTGTATTTTTTAGCCGTTTCGGTGACGACTGCTCGGTGTAGCGCTAGTCAGGTGTGAGGATGTTAGCTAGCTAGTTTAGCTGAATTTAAAGCATAAAGGTTTTCCTGATTTGATTATTTTGTAATTAAAAAAAAATTATTGGTTCTTATCGTGTATAAGAAAATCATATACGATGGGAATAATATATCTGCAATTGGTAGTTCTATGGTTAGGGAAAGGCGTGGCCTTCTTCAGCGGTTCACGTCGCTTACAGCAGCTTTAATAAATATCTATACGTTTAATTCAACTGTTGATGAAATGCATCGAAATCCAGTGAATCGTCCGTCCGACACAAACGCGCTCAGATCTGCGTTCCCCGACTTTCATGCAATCTAAGGTTTTTTCTACACAACAATAATAATAATAATAATAATAATAATAATCATTTTAAACAGAACTCATCATGCCTGTCTGGATATAAAAGCAGAACATTAAAAAAATCTCCAGTGACGAAGGCAACATCAGCATTCGTTTAGCATCGATCATGTCTACAGAGACTGGACTAGAACTGCGTTACGAGAGTTCACGTGCACGCCACGAGGCACGCAGACAGAGAGCCAGAGCCGGAGCCGGTCGAGCGCCACGGCGTCGAGGACAAGGTGTAGAAGTGAGAGAAAGCAGCGGAGCAGGTCGGTGTGGATGAAATAACCGAAGTGAGAGCGAGAGCGAGGACCAGGCAGTGTTTCTCTCGATGGTCTCGAGTGCAGCGTGAAAGAGGAGATGCAGGAGGAAGAGGAAGAGGAGAAAAACTGCTTCTCTTCGTTCCTCTCCTCTTCTTTTCTCTTCTCTCTCAGGCTGCGAGGACAAACCGCATCACCCTCGACATCCCTGAGAGAAGTAGGAACCCGTGTGTGTGTGTCTGTTTGTTCTGTAGATCAGTACGGAGGTTTCGAGTTTACCACAAGCCAAAGAGTTCAGAGTGGACTGCTCTGTTTCCATGGTTTTAGCATAGACATTGTGTGTGTGTGTGTGTGTGTGTGTGTGTGTGTGTGTGTGTGTGTCCGTGGCATTTCCTCTTTTCAGAGAGGAAGAGCACGAACTTAAAGAACGTAGCGGTGCATAAAGCTGCTTTCACAATGACGATCGAACCCCCAGCTTCACTTCCTGACTGTTCCAAAGCTCCGACACCGGAGACTCCTTCCGTAAACGCTGAAGAAACGTCTCCTTACGCGCCTTTAACGTCAGTACGGCGTCTGCCGTCCGAGTCGCAGTCATCGATCTGTATCAGGATGAGTGCATTAATAGAAATCTGCGCTTCTGTTAAAGATGACGAATCAACACCTTCTGACCAATCAGAATCCAAGATTCAGCAGCATAGTATGGTGTAAACAGTGGAGAAGAGTAACAGAAGAAATAATAAAGAATAAAAACGAATAGGACACTAGAGGGCGCTGCATAACACATGACCTGTAAACCGCACCGATTTGCAAATATTTGTTTAAAAAATAAATCTTTGACTGCTACCTGGTCAGCGTTTTTATGCAAACGCAACATTTCAGTGTAAAGTTATATGCAATATTTCAGGAATTTCAGTGTAGTAGGATGGGCGTTTTGCTCGAAGTCCCGCCCACAACTGTCTCCTATTGGTCGATTCATGACTACGTTCTAGAACATAATTTTTTCAACAAACTCTGACGGTTACTACGAAATCGTTATGGAAGCAGCTTTGCACCAACACCACTGTGTTCCTTTGTGTGTGTGTGTGTGTGTGAGAGAGAGCTAGAGAGGGGGGTGGGGGGGGTGGTATGTGTTGAGTCCCTGCAGTCCAGACAGAAGAGGTTCGAGCACAGAGCAGTCCAGAGTCGAGGTAGTTGAATCTGTGGATCGGAGCTCCAGCAGGGAGGAGGAGTCATAGCTACAGGTAAACTCCTGCCAATTAGAGGGCGTGGCTGCGAGGGCGTGGCTGCACGTCTCTTCCACCTCCATGGAGGCCCACATGCAAACTAGATCTCTAAAACATGCTTGTTCCTAAGGCAGGGACTTGAAACGTCTTTACCCTGCTGTCGTGTATAAATAACGGAGTGTCTGTTTGTGCTCAGGTGAAAACAGCACAGCTACTGATGCTCTAAATCACCAGAAAAATAAATAGAACTCTGCAAAGGGAAGGTGTCGCCTCCCCCCCACTCAATAGACTTAGCATCTCTATCTTCACCTCGGATCAAACGTCACCTGCTTATAAATAAACTTAAATAAGCTTCTGACCAGTGATCATGTGACCGTTTCAAAGCAGTCTTAATAAGAATCTGATCTTATTGCACATGAGAAGAAATCTGATGCGCTCGCCAGTCCGTGTGCGTTTCAGTCGGATTAGGGAAGTTTCATAAACAGCCCGTTGTCCATGGAGGAGACGGGGACGGGGAACGGGAACTGGAAGAGGTTCACGTCGGCGGTGAGCGCGGCCACGGCGGCAGGATCGTGCTCGATCTGTGCGCGCAGCGCCGGTTCGAGTTTATCGAGTCGCCGCTTGAGTCTCTTAGCCTCTCGTTCACGCACCAGCCGTGCTTGTCTCCTTTCAGGCGTCTCAGTGGCACGTTTGAGGCGCATGGCCTCACGGTCTCGCTGCAGCCGTCGAGCTCGCTGTTCCTGCGTCTCCTGCAGTCGCTGCATTCGCTTAGCCTCACGGTCACGTAGCCGTCTCAACTCACGTTCCTCAGGCGTCTCGCGCTCACGCTTGCTCTTCTTGGCCACGCGTTCGCGCTCCAGCCGCTGCATCCGCACGTCGGTCGGTTCGTTCCTGCGCCGCGAAGCCCAATTCCTCATGGCAGAAGACGGACTGTCTGCCAGATGCTGGTACGCCGCACAGCTGTTACACACCAGCAGCACACCTGCCGGATACACGGGCATGGGGTTTAACAAGTCAGGAAGTGGGTTGAGGCTGTCGGGGAAAGACGGCAGAGCAGATTCTGAGGACAGGAGGCTGCCCGGGAGCGGGGGGAAGCCTGAGCCTGCAGACGCTCCGTGATTGACGCTGTGGATGGACATGTGACCATCAGACACTGACTGGACCATGGAGCAGGTCTGATCTCCACTGCTGCTCTCTAAATCACTGGCACTGAGGAACTCTTTTAGCTTTTCTCTGCAGTGTGAAAACACAAGAGATTACTGTTACTGTTAGACTCAATATTGTAGTAGTGCTGGTCATTTGTACATGAATGTAGATGTTTGTTAGTAAATCATGTTTCATTCGATGAGCATTATTTTATATCTCCCTTGGCATCGATGTATAAGGGATGGACTGTAGAAACGACTGAACGTCACCCGGTCCCTATGAGAGACACCTTTGAGGTGCGAGTAAGCCGGACGGCCGTTTGGGTTACAGACCTGTTGAAGTTGTTGGTGTCGGTGAAGCGAGCTCCACACACGGCACAGTTGGAGAGTCGGTCGTCTGAATGAATGAGGAGGTGACGACCGAGAGAGCCGGGTGAGCTGAGAGCTCGACCGCATACCGGACACACGTAACTCTTACTGCCACCCACCGCCGACGTGTGCTGCTCATGATGAGAGAGAGAGAGAGAGAGAGAAAGGGGGAGAGAGAGAGAGAGAGAAAGGGGGAGAGAGAGAGAGAGAAAGGGGGAGAGAGAGAGAGAGAGAAAGGTAGAGAGAGAGAGAGAGAGAGAGAGAGAAAGGTAGAGAGAGAGAGAGAAAGGTAGAGAGAGATAGAGAGAAACAGAGAGAAAGAAAGATAGAGAGAGAGAAAGAGAGAGAATCAATGACCATTCAGTAAATATATTCAGTTCCGTTGGCTGTTTCAGTCGTCAGATTAATGATGCATTGTGAGGAAATGAAAATAAAGTGGATGAACAATCAGCGTTATTAAGTGTTCAGCATGTGTTAACAGTTCCTGTGTTGGAAAAATAATTGGGCTGCTGGATTTTTCAGTTTTTGTTTGTTGTTTTTAAAGGTTTTAAAATGTTTGTGCAGGCTGGAAAATCAAACAGCACAATGAGGTATTTGATTATCTTTGTGAATGGTTTGAAACAGCGAACAAATATTAAACTAATTGTTCTCCAATTAATTCATGATTAATTAAATGTTTTTTTTAATTAAAAATAATTAATAAATAATTGTGGCCAGTGTGTCAGTCTCAATCAACATGGAAAAAGTTCTAGTTATCTTGTGCAGTGGTAAAAAGTTCAGAGACAGTGATGATGATGATGTTGATGATGATGATGATGATGAGGGGAATAAAGATGATGGTGATGATAATCATGGTACTGATGATGATGGAGGTAGTGGTGGTGAAGAATATGATGGTGGTGATTACAGAGATATTAACTATAATGATGATGATGGTGAATACGGTGTTGGTTGCGATAGAGGTGATGACTATAATTGTGATGATAATCGTGGTACTCATGATTATGATGGTGGTTATTGTGGTGATGGTGATAGAGGTGATGATGGTGATTATAATTGTGATACTGATGATTACGCTGATGAGATGATGATGGTGATGTGGTGTTGATGGTGGTGTGGTGTTGATGATGGTGATGTGGTGATGATGATGGTGGTGTGGTGTTGATGATGGTGGTGTGGTGTTGATGGTGTGGTGGTGATGATGATGGTGGTGTGGTGATGATGATGGTGGTGTGGTGTTGATGATGGTGGTGTGGTGTTGATGATGGTGTGGTGATGATGGTGGTGTGGTGGTGATGATGGTGGTGTGGTGTTGATGGTGTGGTGGTGATGATGGTGGTGTGGTGTTGATGATGGTGGTGTGGTGATCATGATGGTGGTGTGGTGATCATGATGGTGGTGTGGTGATCATGATGGTGGTGTGGTGTTGATGGTGGTGTGGTGATCATGATGGTGATGTGGTGTTGATGGTGTTGATGGTGGTGTGGTGATCATGATGGTGGTGTGGTGTTGATGATGGTGGTGTGGTGTTGATGATGGTGGTGTGGTGTTGATGATGGTGGTGTGGTGATGATGGTGGTGTGGTGTTGATGATGGTGATGTGGTGTTGATGATGATGGTAATACCACTGGTGGTATCGACGATGCCCTCACCTGGTAGACATGTGCAATGAGTTGATCAGGGCTGCCGAACTCCAGGGTACAGATGGGGCATGAATAATTCCCCCCCAGGTCTGACTCCCTCTCGCTCTCCTAAAGAACACAACAATAACTTTAGCTTTACATTAACAGCGAACGTCTACATTAACGCCCCCTGACTACGTGTTTAGTCACGAGTGAGACGTGTTAGACCTCCGTATCCAACAGTAAAGCCAGACCGGTTTATTTATAGATCATCGTTTAGAGCTTTGACCAGTGATTTTTCTTCCTGTTGGATAATATGTGAGTTTCTTTTCTCTTGCAGGATTTAAAGGTGGGATCTCCGATATTTGAGAAATGCTTCAGAAAACTGAGTCAGAAAGAAAGACTTACGATAAGGTAAGAAGTAGGACGTGTTAATATAGGATCAGCTTTCCAGCGCTGGAGAGAACTGAAGGAGCAGGAAGTTGGTCACATATTCACAGATTGGAGTTTCCTGAGTCAATAACTCCTGAGCTAAACACTGTTACTACACAAATAACACCTCTTTTCTATCGTAGTAATGTAGAGACGCAGCTACAACCGTGTTTTGTGTAGTAACAGTGTTTAGCTCAGGAGTTATTGACTCGGGAAACTCCAATCTGTGAATATGTGACCAACTTTACTTAAGACGCCGAGGCGCTTTTTTCCTTCTCGATAGGTGAGTAACGTTGGTTTTGCTTTGTTACACAGAACTAATATATGCCTTTGTCCTTTACATGATTATGCTTGTGTGACATTTTTGCTTGTTTGTTTATCTACAATCGTATTGTTCTTCCCTTCAGCTATGATAAAGATACATTTCTTTCCATTAGTTGCCTGGGTTATGTATGTATGTGTGGGCGGAGCTATCGATACAGGGGTGGGACCCGTTTGGGTTAGGGGCGTGTTTGTTTTGGTGATTTCAAATGTCAACATTGGCTTTCAAACAACTGAGACCCCACCTTTAAGAAAGAAGTGTTCGATTCGATCGGATAAAAACTGAACACAGGCACATCTTTAGGTTACGGCTCTCTGTTCGCTATATTTGCTCAGGACATGAAGTAGATGCTCATAGAGCAGATCTCCATCATGGTACAGATGATTCTGGGCTCGTAAAGAATAACATTAAAATAAAAAAATGTTTAAAGTTAAATAAATAAAACACTTTATGAGCAGAGATATGATGCACACGGAGCTGGAGCCCTGAACGATAATCACTCCATGATGTGCAGCCATTGTGTGTGTGTGTGTGTAGGAGGTGTGATGCTGTAGTATCATGTGCCCAGTGTGTGACTTTTTTTCACACACACACACACACACACACACACACACACACACACACACACACACACACACACAGTCTGTACTGTCCATTTTGCCACATTTGTGTGGCTGCCAACGAAGACGAGGCGTTAATGTGGAACATGAGCGTCACCTACAAATCTGTGTGAGTCATCTGCACCGTCGTGGTGACGCTCTGTACCGTGTTGCCACAGCGGCATGAATCACGCTTCTGAATAACACCCACCCCAGACGCGTTTCCTTGTCTCCCTCGAGGAAGAGCGCGGAGAAGCTCCACAAAGAAGAGTCGGATTCGACCTTGTTCGGTTTTACGTCAGTATCTTTATTAAATGACTCAGCTTTCGGTCTAAACGGGTTATTTCCCAACGTATCACTTCCTTTTGGGTGCTCATTTTGTTCCAAATGTGACGACGGTCATTTTGTAAAACACACACACACACACACACGGTGTCCTCTTTCAGAACTACGAGTGCGTGTGAAACGTGATGTTACTATGGAAACAATAACATGCTAACCCTTTAAACCTGTAATTTGCAGCTGCGCTGATGTAGAAAATTAAACGAAAGCTTCTGACCAATCAGACTGCAGAATTCAGTCTCACCTCCTTCATGCTTCCGCCATGAACGTTGCACTGACTCGCCTTGTGACACGCCATGTTGTCGTCGGCAGAAGAACCGGAGGAGTTCTCTTTGTCCAGGTCGCTGTCGCTGTCATCTGAAAAAGAAAAACATGGCTCGTTAGCTTGACGGGATTCCAGCGCCGCCCGGGTATCTGGTGCGTCTGTGTGTCCCGGAGGTTCACCGGTGCTGACGTCCTGCTCGTCCAGGTCTCCGCAGCCGGCGCTGTGGCACGCGGGGTTTTCAGCAAAGTCATCTTTCGCCTCCATCTCCGAAGCGTGTTGTAGGCCAGAGAAGCCTGTCATGTGAAACGGCCCTGTAGATGAACGAGAAGATGAAAGAAACCAGACTGTGATGTCAAAGTACACTTTTTGTGTGGGCTGAGCGTTGGCACCGGTGGCATCAAACACATTTGAATAGTACCGTAGGCCCCTCACACACCCTTCTTCTTCCCAGGGACCATTAATTACCGTTCTAGCTAGCTAACACAGAGAGTACGGCTAGTTTAGGAAAAGTCATATTTATGCTCTTGTCACAGAGGATCATCTGGTTTGGTTCCCTGATGCAACACTGTGCGTTAACTCTTCAGTGGCTGGATCAGCTCCTTGCACGGGATTCGAATTCGTGCCACGGCAACGTGAGCACGGGATCCTGCCGCCGGACCACCAGGAGGTGAAAAGTCATATTTATGTATCGCAGATAAATGAAACAGCATTTTAACTGAAAATAAACTCCGTCGTTCTTCCTCAGGTCCTTTTATTCACTTATACATGGTTATAACACGTTTATAAAAATCAGACGGTCCGGCGTCGACAGATTGAACCGTAAATATTCTCACTTTATTTTCTCACTAAAGTTCTGAGCTTTAATAAATGAACGAATGAATGAACGAGTGAATGATTGACAGCCTGGGTCTGATCTCCGTAATAAACAGAGATTAAAGCTCATTTCACTGTTTTGTGCTGGAAAGTTAATCAGTTAATATTAAAGGTGTCTGAAGCAGCTTTTGTCGACACTCGACTCGGGAAAACAAACAGAATTATTTACTTTTATTTGCAAAAAGTTCTGAAAGAAATTTTTAAAAGTATAAACGTGGGGTCTGCGTCTGGTTTAGCGCGTACTCGTTTTACCTCCTACATCTTTTCGACCTCTAGAAGTCTTCATTTACATCTCTCGCTAAAGTGCTGCTGTTTGATTGACAGCTTTTGTAAGAGCATGAATTACATAAGCCCCGCCCACCGTCTGAGCCGTCCAGCTCTGTATGTCGTTGTTAAACGCACCGCTTCTTCATTCCTAGGCTAAAGTTTTCCTTTGGAACGTCTCTGTCATATATATATACACAGTATACAATTTTTTTTTTTTCAGATTTTGCAACCAGCGCTTCATCTGACTACAACATTTAACTCAATTCCTGATGTTCAGACCAACGACATGGAACGTTCTCGTCGACTCAGAACGCCCTCAAAAACCTAAACGGCTGAACCAGAGTCAACAATAGCAGCAGTATTTATTTTCAAAAAGTTTGTTGCTACCCAAAGACGTCCAACTCAAATGTTGATGACGTCTGTAGAAGTGTGAAAGTAACGATTACGATTACACTAAAGTATGTTTTAATTTTTTGCGATTCTTCCTTAAACGGAAGACACCCGAGCTCCGTTCCTCCACCGATCTGTCTCGTTCACACGCCGTCAGATTTGCATGAGGAAAGAAGGTCTCAGCATTCGACTGCAAAACTGCCGCGACAGGCCGGCTCGGCTCGACGGCTCGCAGCCGGTGATTGATGTGAGAGATACCCATCCCCCGCTACACTCGTTCAGCCCGGCTCTGTCTGTACATCTGTCTATCTATCCTCCCTTCCCCCCTTCCCCCCTCCCTCTTCCCGTCTCGTTCTCGCTGCCACTCTGATGTTATCTCCACGTCTGTGTGTCTGTAGGCAGATGACGCAGTGTCTGACCGAATCCAGACAAAGAGACAGACTCATCAGCAGACAGACAACGGGTCGAATGAAAAGGGTTCGAGACGCACCGGGGGGGGTGGGGGGTGTTTTACAAACAAAACATACAAAAGAGACGGAGTACGCCAAAACTTTAAAACACGGAGCTCTGGGGTGGCCTTGAATTCATGCATCCAAATATCAACACTCAGACAGACAGACAGAGACAGACAGACAGTGCAAACACACACAAACACACACAGAGACAAGACAGGAAATGTCTGCATGGGTAGTGGCACTTGTACCCTGTGATGGTGTGAACACTTTAAATCAGCTTCTAGAGGAAATGAAGCTAGTCGGCTTAGTTTGCGGTTCACGTCATTGATCAGAGCGACCCGGAAATCGTTCAAACGTTCTCTTATCGTCGTATCTTCATCTTAACGATGTCCTCCTA